>NW_006922485.1:491957-504715 GCF_000298275.1 Orycteropus afer afer | reverse complement strand
GCAGTTCAAACCCACCAGCCACTCCTCGGAAGGAAGGTTGGGCAATCTACTTCTGTAGTGATACTGCCTTGGAAACCCAAGGAGGGGTTGCTATGTGTCAGATCCGACTCGATGACAGTGAGTCTTTTTTATGTATAGTAATGAACACTTAAATACCCATTATCCAGTTTCAACAATTATCACTTCATGGCCAATCTTGTTTCATTTATATTCTCCCATACTTCTCCCCTCATTTACCTACCTGAATTTTGAAGGATGGAAAGACTGCTTTATGCAATCATGTTTGAAGTGAGTTATGGAGCTTAGAAGACTACTTTTATAAGCAAAGAAATTTTAAAGCAGACATCTGCATCAGATCCTGAAGTTTATGTTAAAGTAGGTGTCTCTAGTAGTCCAGGGGAGAGGAGAGTGTCTTTTTTGTTTTTATTTATTTATTGTTTAACTCATTTTTATTAGAGTGTTGCTTGTTAGTGCTGACAGAAATATTCACACTATTCCTGGAGGGGAAAAAAAGATGACAACTAAGCTAAAAGCCTTTCTACACATTTCCTACTTGAAATTCCACAAAGACCATATAGATAGTTCATGTACTTTATTTAGGTAACAAATTGCTTTTTATGTCATTGCACAGTCTCCATTGTATTGACCAATAATAATACATACTGGAATAGAAAACATACTGGAATAGAAATTAGATAAGCAGGCATTCCTCACCTGATAGTATATCTTTGCAGTTTTCAGAGATAAGCTGTGTGAAAATTGTGAGAAAACAAAATGACTGGCTCTATTGATCATAATCACAAATTGGAAAATCCATATATTTAAATGGTCATCATTATAGAATAACTTTCCATACCATTTAATTTTGTATAAGAGTTTTAAAAATTTGCAAGTATAATAAGGACCTTGTTATGACAACCATCACTATGAATGGAGCAGGTGGGCCAATGTATTGCTGACTTCTTAACTTTCCCAAATTTTGGTCACTCTTATTTTTGCTTTTTGTAGTATATTGGGAAAATCACACCTAATCGACTTTTTAACAGTAGTGATAGTAGTTAAATATAATTGTAACTTCCCATTATATCATTTAGAATGAGTAGATAACATGACATAGTTTTGTTACAGTTACATACATAATAGTTAGCAGAGGTGAAACTGCTCTGATTTGCTTACACTAAAAAAAGTGTAAGGACTATATACCTCATGAAAAATGTTAATATTTTCTATAACAAAATACTGATAAAAATGAAATTATACCAATTTATGATGTGAAGATTAAATTTTAGGCAAAGTATTAAGATAAAAGGTTTTTAGCTTCATATGAAAACTTATTTGATATTTCTGTAAAATAAAATTAAAAGCATTTTTCATTATTTAAGGCACTGTCAGTGCCTCATCTGTTCTTAACAATGTTTTAATATAATGAATAATTACTAAAATATGATGATAAGGTCTGACAAAATTCTATACAGATATTTGCAAAGATGTTTCAGTGTAAAATTTCATCCACTGTAATATTAATACATCTGTTGACTTAATAGATACTTTTTCAAATGTAGACATGTTGATTTTTGCTAAATATTATTTTTAAACAGAGAGGTTGAAATTAAGAAATTTCCATTTTCTTATATACTTAGAAACTACTTGTGTTCACTTTGTAAGGTCATTAGAGCCCAATCAATCACTTTCTAAGTACATTAAATATAATTTACTATAAATTCTCTTTCTTCCAAGTAGGGAAAACATCATGTATTTGTTGTTCATATTCTCACTCCCCAAACTTTTATTATATCTATATAGTATTTTAATGTTAAATTGTGTATAACAATATAAAAAAGTCCACCCTTCTTCCACCTACTACTACAATATAATGTTAAGTTTTTAAGGAAGTGGGTGGACTAATTTGGGGATGCTATGCTTTTGATATGCTTTGAAAGAATAGATTTACCAAGGCACTGATAAGTATTTAGAAATAGTAAAGCATAATATATATAATTCAGTGCATTTATTTATTTAAAAATATTATCCCATTTCCCTGATAAATGAAATTAACCATCACCTTTGATTTAGTTATGTTTCCAAGAGGTGCAAAAGGCTTAATGTAAGAAAAACAAATATAAGCTGTATATATCATGCACCAATTAAATTGCTTTTGTTTCTTCAGTTGTCTTTTTTCCTTCTTTTGGTTAAAAAACAGTATTTAATCTTGTAGCTGAATTAAACATCTAATGTGAGAGAAATCTTCTATTGGAATAATTTGTAAAATCTCTACCACAACAAATTAATTAAATATCTAAAAATTACCCTACCAGAAGAATAATGGGTTGTGTTCTATAGTGTCTGCAATAAAAGTTTCAGTTTGTTGCTGTATCAAATACATAAATTTGATTGAAAAAATTCAGGTATTATAAATGGCTGGAGAAATTCATCTGCAGAACTAATCCATTCCACTATATTCATTGGTTAGTAGCATGGTTCAAAATTTTGATTGGACTTTAGTGGGTAGAAAAAGAACAACTAAAGTAATAATGCAGACACAACAAAATGCCTTTGAGATGTAATACTTCAAAGTATATTCATTCATGGCTGGAAAAGAAAACAAAAGGTTATTTCACAAATGGTTCATAATTAAAACATTATTCTTGTTATGTACACAGCTCCAGAAAATGATTTAAATTTATATATATATATATATAACACCAAAGGAAATAACATAATTTTTAGTACTCTTTTATATGTGTATATGATGAAAAATCATTTGTCTCTCTAACCTTTTATTCAAGGTATATGTTTAAAATGACTTTAAGCAGGAGGAAGGGAAGATTGAGTAGATTTCCTCCTTTATGCCCTATTTAGAGATTAGGTATGGCCAAACATCTCTAACTATTCATATATTTGGATCTATCATTTGTGAACTTAAATATGTTTTGAACTCACTGTCAGTCTCTATAGCCCACTGAGTTATCAAGTTTGCTGTTTATTGCTGCATGTTTTTAATGGAGAGGGAAGTAATGGATATTATTCTATAAACCTGTTGCCATTGAGTTGATTTCTACTCATAGTGACCCTATAGCAGAGTAGAACTGCCCCATAGGGTTTCTGAGGCTGTCATCTTAACTGGAGCAGATAGTCACCATCTTTCTCCTGTGGAGAGGCTGGTGGGTTCAAACTGCTATCTTTTCAGTTAGCAACTGAGTGCTTAACCCTGTGCCACCAGAACTCCTTTATTCTATAGACTCTATTTGGCAAGTCTTCACACCTAAGTCACTTCTGGGGCACATGTGAGTGTCAAGTTTTAAATCTTATGCTGACTTGCCTTTGCTGCTAATATAGTTCTTGGGACATCAAGTACCATTTACCAATTAATAGTTGTTATTGTTGTTATGTGCCATCGAGTCGGACCCGACACATAGCGACCCCTCCTTGGGTTTCCGAGGCAGTATCACTGCAGAAGTAGATTGCCCCATCTTTCTTCCGAGGAGTGGCTGGTGCGTTTGAACCACCAGCCTTCTGGTTAGCAGTCAAGTGCCTTAGGCACTATGCTACAGACCTCCCAATTAATAGTTATTTTCAACTAATTAATTACCTTGTTAGCAGAGAAAACTAGCAGATTTTAAAGCTGAAATTATGGAATTGTTTTTATTTAGGGATTACCTAAATGTTGCTCTCATTTGTGATAGAGAACCATATTTACAAGATTGATGCCTTGATTGTGGTTAGAAAAGGGCTATCCTTCAGAGCTAAAAACTTCCCAAAACCTTTTTGTGCAGTTGAGTATTTTGAGCCTATTCCACAAAGAAGATAAATATTTAAAGTATATTATTTGTGAATTATTTTTCCTTTCAGTTAGCAGCTGACTGCTAATCCTGTGCCACCAGAGCTCCTTTATTTTATAGACCTTTATAAATATGTGGTTAGTTTTATTCACGCTACATCTACAGTATAATTTTGAAATTTCTTCAAGAGGTTCTGCAGGATGCGTGATTAACATTTATGTAGTGCTCATCATGGTATATCCAAGTATTTTAAGATTTTTATTGAAGTATAATAAACATGTAGAAAAAAATACATATATTATAGTCAGAAAATGAATTTTCCCAAACTAAATATTCACATTCAACCACACACAGTTTCTTCTAATCCAAACCCACCCCTGAAGGATAACCACTTCCTGACTTCTATTACCATAGATTAGCTTTGCCTATTTTTAGTACCTGAGCAGTTTAATAGGTGGGCAATTGTAATGTAGCAGAAGTTGTCATTTTCACAATGTTTAAGTCCCTTAACACCTGAGGGATATTGTACATTCAGAGTCTCTTGCCGAAGTGTTGTTAGCTGCCATCAGGTCAGCCCTGACTCATGGCATCCCCATGCATAATGGAAGACAGCACTGCCTACTACCCTATGATTGGTTGGAGATCAGACCATTGTGATCTATAGGGTTCATTGGCTGATTTTCAGAAGAACACTGCCAGGGCTTTTTTTCCTAAAATGACTTTAAGCGGGAAAAAGTGCTCCACAGGGAAATGCTCCAGTGGCTGATTTATTACTCTGCAAATACCGCCTGAAACATCCTCAGCATCATAGCAACACACGTGACTCTAGTGATTGATGGGTGGTGGCTGTGCATCAGGTGCATTCCTGGGTATCCCACATGGAAGGTGAGAATTCGACCACTGAACCACCAATGCCCCCTGGCAGCAGTATACCTGTTGCTTTAGAGTTGATTCCAACTCATGGTGACCCTATGTATGTCAGAGTAGAACTGTGCTCCATTGGGTTTTCAATGACTTGAGTTTTTGGAAGTAGATCAACAGATCTTGCTTCCAATGCACCTCTAGATAGACTCAAACTTCTAACCCTTTGGTTAACAGCCAAACTCATTAAACATTTGCACCACCCAGGGATTCCATCAGCAGAGTAGGAGTATATAATTGGGAAAAAAAGGACAGTTTTCATGCTAGCAGCACTTCTCAGACTTGACATTAGTATATGTTGGATAATTCTTAGGAGCTCTGGTGGTGTAGTGCCTATAGCATTTGACTGCTAACCAGAAGGTTGGCATTTCAAACCCACCAGCCACTCCTCGAAGGAACGTTGGGCAATCTACTTCCATAGAGATACCACCTCAGAAACCCAAGGAGGGTTCTCTATGAGTTGGAGCTTACTCAATAGCAGTGAGTTTGGCTTGTTTTAGGTCAACAAGTAAAAGAATTAGTAAGGTACTTTTCAGTCCTTTTTGAGGAGGTTTCTAATAATCTGTTCTTAGCAATGGAATGGGCTACTTAGAAAGTTGTTGAGGTCCCTACTACCTGGTCATTTTAGGGGATGTTGTGGAAGGTAGATGAGTTAGAGTTAGCTGAGCTTTAAAGTACTTTTCAGCCTCACTATAAATGTGGAATTTAAAGTTGGAAAATCTCACAGACTAGGCCTGCCCTCTTTTTTAAAATCTTAAATATTTATAATCTCCGGAAATAAGTACCACATTCAAGACTGTAAGACAAATTCTGTGGAAACATGAAATTTGCTACCTGCTTTTAAAAAAGGAAATTGTTTTCAAAAATTTGAATAAAATCAGTTCAATAAATCCTTAGTTATACAAGGAAAGAAAAAAAATTCATATGTTGCCATTGTTCACTTTCTTCCTCTTTGGAGTAAAATTCATAGCTAGTGTATTGGAGTTTTTAGTTCAGATAAACAATTATCACATGTATAAATCATTCCAAAGTTTCTTATTTCTCACTATATATATATAATAAGGGAAATACAAGAAAGCCTTAAAAGGGGAAAAAAAAAACTTCTCTAAGTTATTAGTTCATTTTGATGATGTTTAGCTCAGTTTTTCAAGGCTGTTAAAAAAAACAATAGTACTAGAAATGCCCAAGTGAACTTACACAAATCCATTTGTCTTCTGTTTTTTCAATCACAATAGTCTGTGGTTTTTTCAATCACAATAGTCTGTGTATCACTGCCTGGTGGTATATATTCATAGTCATCATACAGGAGGCCTAGGATTGGATATTGTGTCCTGTACCTATATAGAAGAAAGAGATTAATAAGCTGCATAAGAAATAACTTTCTTATTTAGTCCTAGTTTGATTGCCCTTATAAACCCATTTAACTCTGAATGACTTTTAACTGACCTGAAAAATAAAATCTCTCGATGGACAAAGATTTACTAGCATTATTTTAAAGAGAAGGAGCTCTGGTAGCTTAGTGCCTAAGGCACTTGACTGCTAACCAGAAGGCTGGCGGTTCAAACCCACCAGCCACTCCTCGGAAGGAAGGTTGGGCAATCTACTCACATAGTGATATCACCTCGGAAACCCATGAAGGGGTCACTATGAGTTGGGTCTGACTCGACAGCACATAACAACAGCAACAACACAACACAACTAGAATACAGAGGAGGGACTTTAGCTTCTGGCCATTATGGATCACTGGCAGTACATGACTGTGATCTCAGAGAAGGGGAACAAATAACATAAGCCCTAATGTGGCCCAGCTCATTGCCTGATACGATTTTTGTGGTCACAGGACAGAAAAAGGGAAGCTAAACAGATGCCAGCAGTCTCATCAAGTTGAGGAGACAGAGTTTAAAGTAAAGATAGGCAAAGATAGTCAAAATTTGTGGGACAGGATATCTTACAGAAGAGAGCTACATAGAAAGGCCAGGAGACATGCAGAAAGTTAACTATGAGTCTTAGGCTGAGTACTGATCACTGTATGCATGTGAAGAAACTATTGAGGCTGGGAAAGAACCACAAGAAAAGCACAAACCATCAATGCCTGGAACTGACACAGGGAAGGGAATAGTTTTTACTCTACAAACCAGGGTACAAAGACCAGCTAATACATGAAGAATGAGGTAGAGATCATAGAAGAATATTTTCTTGGTCAAACCACAAACTAAACTCACTGCAATCATGTTGGTCCCGACTCATAGCGACCTCTCCTTGGGTTTCTGAGGTGGTATTCCTACAGAAGTAGATTATCCAACCTTCCTTCCGAGGAGTGGCTGGTGGGTTTGAACCACCAGCCTTCTGGTTAGTAGTCAAATGCCTTAGGCACTACACCACCAGAGCTCCTTATTTTCATGGTAGTGGGATGAAATTAACCCTAGAGTACAGAATTCTCTAGAGCCCTGGTGACACAGTGGTTCAGCACTCAGCTGCTAACCAAAAGGTTAGCAGTTTGAATCCACCAGCCATTTCACAGAAGAAAGATGTAGCAATCTGCTTCTGCAAAGATTACAGCCTTGAAAACCCTAGGAAGCAGATTTACTGTCGCTTAGGTCACTATGGGTTGGAATCAACTCGACGGCAATGGGTTTACAGACTTTTCTAGTTTAAAAGCAAGACTTGAAAGGGTTAAACTGTTTCCAAGTAACTTCTAAGAACAAAACCTTTGATATTTAAAAAAACTAAAAAGAAAAATCCAGAAATCAATAATATATTATCACAGTATGTTGTATTCATTAAAGAATAGTAGATGTGCAATGAAGCAAGAATATATGATCAATATGAGGAGAAAAATAAATTAGTAAAAGTAGATCAATAAATGATACAGATAATAATATGAGTGGATAATAATGAAGCTTCTAGAGGTATACAAAATACACTCTATAATGAAGAAATCAGAGGAAAGTAATGGAATAAAAAAGATCCACATTAGGAGTTTTAATGATATATTGATGGCATTAACAACAATTGATTAGGCCCTGCAGAAGAAAAGAATAATAAATTTGAAGACAGTAAAATAAATTATCCAAAATTAAACACAGAAAAAAGATGAAAAAGTACACAGTGATGAGTAAGCTGTGGAAATATCAAGCACCCTCATAGTTGTGCAAATGAAGTTCTGGAGCTTTGACAGGAGACAAGAAATGCTGAATAATGACCAAAATATTTCCAAATTTGATGAAAACTATAAACACACAGATCCAAGAATCTCAATGAACTCAAGAAAAAAGAAAAACATAAAGGAAGCCACAGAGAGATACATCATTATGAAATCCCTGAAAAGCAATGATAAAAAGAATTTTAAAAACAACCACAGGAAAAAAAAAAAAGAACAGATCTCAAAGAGTTATAATCATAAGATTTAACAACAGATTTCTCATCAGACACATGAAAGTCATAAGACAGTGAGCAACATCTTTATAATACTGATGAAAAAATCTTGTCACCTTAGTAGTCTATACACAGAAAAATGTTTTTCAGTAATGAAGGCAAACTAAATGTTCTTTTTTTTCAGATGTAAAAAGCCAAGCGAAATCTTCAGCAGCAGAGAGTACAAGAAATGTTAAGGAAATCTCTCAGGGAGAAGGAAAATGATACCAGATGGAAATTTGGATTTAGAAGGAATGAATAGTATTAGAAAAGGTACATACGTGGGTACATTTTCAAAATCATCTTCCTTATTTTTTAATATCTTTGAAAAGATAATTGGCTGTTTAAGGCAAAAATAATAGCAGTGTACTTAAAGGTGTGTAATATATGTAAAGGTAAATTTATGACAAAAAAGCACAAAGATTATGAGGGAGAATGAAAGTAAACTATTATGAAGTCTTAATGTTATTTTCATACAAATAACACGATGGGCTAATATTATTTTAAGATAGACTGATACATTAGGGAAGAATACTGTGGAACCTAAAGCATCAATAATCAAGGTAAATCTGGTAATGCATTTTTATTCAAATAACACACACATTATATGATTTTTTTGCAAACCATGAAATTTCCTTGCACAGTAATGTCCTATGTACATTATGTGTGTGTACCTTATTTACAAAAAAATACAGTAATAATGATTTCCTAATATGACAAAGGGAGCTCTGGTAGCATAGTGCCTAAGGCACTTGACTGCTAACCAGAAGGCTGGTGGTTCAAACCCACCAGCCACTCCTCGGAAGGAAGGTTGGGCAATCTACTTCCATAGTGATACCGCCTTGGAAACCCAAGGAGGGTTGTATGAGTTGGGTCCGACATGAGGGCAAACAACAGCAACAAACAATATGACAAAAATCACCTACAACAAAAGAAAAAGTAGAAAAATTGGACTTCATCAAAATTTAAAACTTTTGTTCTTTAAAGAACCCTATCTAGAAAGTGAAAGACAACCCACAGGATGGGAGAAAATCTTCTGAAAACATACATGTGAAGAGGGACTTGAATCCAGAACTCATAAAGAAATCTTACAGCTCAACAAAAAAGTCAACTCAACTAAAAATGGGCAAACAATTTTAATAGACATTGCTCCAAAGAAGATATACAAATGATTAATGAGCAGATGAAAAAAATACTCAGCATCATTAGTCATTAAAATCCATTGCCATTGACCTAAATACACTGTCAAATGTAACTAAAGGTGCACAAACAGCAGAAGACAAACTGGATGACTGAGACCTAAAAATTAAAACTTATGCACATCAAAAGATTTCAGCAAATAGTAAAAAGAGAACACACAGAATGGGAAAAAAAATTGGCAATGATATATTGGACAGGGGATTAATCTTTAAAACTTTAAAAATTAAAAAAAAAATCAACACAACTAACAGACAAATAATCAATTTTACAAATGGGCAGAGGATATGAACAAACATTTCACCAAAGAAGACATTCACATGGCCAAAAAACACATGAAGAAATGCTCATGATCATTAGCCATTATATAGAAGCAAGTCAAAACAACAGTGAGATATCATCTCATCCCAGCGTTAATAGGAAAGTTGGAAAAAACAGAAAACAACAAATGCTGGCAAGAGTGTAGAGACCAGAACTCTCATACACTCCAGGTGGGATTGCAAAATGATAACAACCACTGTGGAGAATGGTATGGTGCTTCCTTTAAAAGTTGGAAATAAAAATACCATATGATCCACTGTCTTAATTCTCTAGTGCTGCTATTACAGAAATACCACAAGTGGATCGCTTTAACAAACAGGAATTTATTCTCTTACAGTTTAGGAGACCACAAGTCTGAATTCAGAGTGCCAGCTCTAGGGGCTGGGTGAAGGCCCCTCAACTTTGGGCTTGAGCTCTGCCTTTTGTTCCAGACACACTGACTTCTAACTCACACAGCTGCTGGCTGCTGAGGCTGACACACCAAACATCGGCAGGTAAATTGGCACAATCCCCAGATCAGGAGGCAACATGGCAAGTCACTGGTTCAAGTCCAGGAACAATTCCAAGATCAGCAGGCAACAAGCCCCAAAATGTACTAAAAAGCTGGACACTTTTCTCAAAACTTCTCCATATATACTGGAAGCAGTCCACTCCCCAAAGATAATTCCCCTTCCACTACCTAGCTGCTTATAGCAGATTACACCATGGGGGTGATTACAATCTCATCATGGGGAATAACTATGTCCAGCTGCCAAGCCACTCAAAATCATGGCCCAGCCAAGTTGACACACAACCATAACTATCACGTCCAGTAATCCCACTACTAGGTATGTATCCTACAGAAATAAGAACAGTGACATGAATTGATACATCCACAGCCATGTTTATCACAGAACTACTCACAATAGCAAAAGATGGAAACAACCTAAATGCCAATCAACAAATGATGGATAAACAAACAATTGTGCATACACACAATGGAATTCAATGATGAATTTCTGAAACACCTCATAACATGAAATAATGAAGGACATGATCATGCTGAGTGAAATTAGTCAGTCACAAAAGGACAAATATTGTATGAGACCACTATTGTAAAAAGTCAAGAAAAGGTTTTCACGCAGAAAGAAATATTCTTTGATGGTTACCAGGGCTGGGAGGGGAAGGAAGGGTAAACCACTAACTAGAGGGTAGCCGCATATTAACTTGGTTGAAAGGGAAGGCAATATGCAACAAGGGGTAGGTCAGCACAAAATGACCAATGCAAAGGAAGACACTGTGAGGAACATAAGAGTTAAGGCAACAGAAGTAAATACTATTGCATACACAATACTGCCATAACATAAACAACAACAATCTACAAGAGGGTACATAGATAGATACACAATCTAAATATGGGAAGTTTAATGGGACTACACCCATGAATATATATATAGATTTGACAAAGTATATTTCTACTTATGTATTTACATATGCTGCAAATATACCCATGAATATAGTAGAGAATACAAGGGCCAAAGTTATATAAAAAAAACTTCTTAGCTATAACCAAACACCTCGAGGGAAGGAGTTGGTGGATCTGGGGGCTTAGGACCATAGTCTCTGGGGACATGAAAGTCAATTGGAATAACATAGTCAACCAAGATAATGTTCTACATCCTACTTTGGTGCCTAATTGGGGTCTTAAAAGCTGTGAGTGGCCATCTAAGGTGCAACTATTGGTCTCTCCACATCCGGAGCAAAGAGGTGTGAAGAAAATCAAAGATGCATGGAAACAATTAGTCCAAAGGACTAATGGACCATGTGAACCTCAGTTTCCATGACTCTGAGACCGAAGAACTAGATTGTGCCCAGCTAACATCACTGACCACACTAAAAGCTATCACACAGTAGCATGTCCTGGATGGGGTGGGAGAAAAATGTGGAACAAAATACAAAATCATAAAAAAAGGCTGGCTCACTGGTCAGATAGAGATCGGTGGAACCACTGAGACTAGGGCACTTAATCACCCTTCAAACCTGGAACTGAACTCACCTTCGTGGCTCAACTTTCAGCCAAAAAACAGACAGGTGTATAAGGTGAACAATAACCCCAGGGAGGTACACACTCCTTAGAACAATTTTTGAGATAAATCAAGGACAATATTCAGAAGGCAGGAAGGAATAGGAAAGAAAGGATTGGAAATGGGAAACCCAAAGAGGAAGTGGGATGCGTGATGTTACACTGTGGGTATTGCAATCAATGGCATGAAACAAAATGTGTATGAATCATTGAATGGAAATCTGATTCTCTTTAATCCTGCATCCAAATCACAAAAAAAGTTAAAAAAATATTTCACATCAAGTCAATTCTGACTCACAGTGACTCTCTAGGACAGAGTAGAACTGCACCATAGGGTTTCCAAGGCTGAGCCCTGGTGGTACAATGGTTAAGCACTCAGCTGCTAAGTGAAAGGTTGCTAGTTCAAACCCACCAGCCACTCTGCAGGAAAAAGGAGTGGCAGTCTCCTTCCATAAAGATTACAATCTTGGAAACCCTATGGGGCAGTTCACAGAATTACATGAGGTAATATTTCATCCTCATTAACAAGTTGCCATTGAGTTAGGGACTCCTCACACTCAATAGGGTGGTAATAATCAACAAAATAAAAAACAACCAGTGTTCGTGAGGATGTAGAAAATCGGAATCTCATTCATTGTCAGTGGGGATGTTGCTTTGGAAAACAGTTTGGCAGTACCCCAAAAGTTAAAACATAGAGTTAGTACATAACATAGAAATTCCATTCCTAGATGTATACACAAGTGAACTGAAAATATACATTCATGCAAAAATTTGTACACAAATGTCCATAATATCATTATTCATAATAGACAAAAATTGGAACCAGTCAAAATGTTTATCAATTGATGTATAGATAAACAAAACATTTCATTGTATACTTATACAATGAAATAAGGAGCTCTAGTGGCACAGTGGTTAAGATGTTCGGCTGCTAACCAAAATGTTGGTGGTTCAAACCCACCAGCCACTCCACAGGAGAAAGAAGAGGCAGTCTGCTTCTGTAAAGATTTACCACCTTGGAAACCCTATGGGACAGTTCTACTCTGTCCTATAGGTTGCTATGA
>NW_006922485.1:489902-491372 GCF_000298275.1 Orycteropus afer afer | reverse complement strand
ACTCCTCGGAAGGAAGGTTGGGCAATCCTACTTGCGTAGTGATACTGCCTCGGAAACCCAAGGAGGGGTCGCTATGAGTCGGGGGCGACTCGACGGCAAATAACAACATAACAACAACAAAGTTGTTATTTAAAATATACTGTTATCCCAGGGTGACAATGTGCATGCTGAGGGCTGTGCCCTCCGAGGAGTGAAGTCAGAGTCTATACACTGTGGCATCAATAGACTTCACTGAAATAGTCAAGTCAGGTAACTGAACAAATAAAAAAAAGCAAATAATAAATATGACAAGGAGATCAGTGATTAGTATTTAAATGTCCAGTTTTAAACAAAACATTACAATATAGGCAAAAAGTGGGTCAAAAAACATGACCCATACACTGAAACAAAAACAGGTGACAGAGACAGCATTTAGTGAGCCAAGATGTTAGATTTGCAAAAACTTCAAAACAACTATTGTAAATATGTTTTTCTTTCTTCTTTTTTTTAAAGGAAACCACATTAAAGACATAAGGAAGATATGATGAGAGTGCCTTATCAAATAGAGAATTTCAATAAAGAGATATGAATTACGTGAAGGCAATGAAAAGTACAATATCTAAAATGAGAAATTCACTACAGAAGCTCAACAGATTTGATCTGGCAGAAGAATCAGTGAACTCATAGATCAAAAGAGATTTTTCACTATGAAGAACAGAAAGAAAGAAACATAAAAATCAACTGTGGTTCAGATAATTTATCCGCCAATATATGTATAATGGGAGTGCCAGCAAGAGAAAAGAGACAAAAAGGGACAGAAACAATATTTGAAAAAAAAAAAAAGGCTGGAAACTTCCCAAATTTGATGAAAAACTGTGATTTACACATCTGAGAAGCTCAAAGTAGGATAAACGCAAAGAGATCCACACCTAGACACATCATAATGAAAAGGTTAAAAGATGAAGACAAAGAAACAATCTTGTAAGCAGCTAGAAAAAAATGACTCATCACATATATAGGAACCTCAATAAGATTAATAAATGATTTCAATTCAGAAACAATAGAGGCCAGAAGGTAATGATGTTGTTGTTGTTGTGGGCCGTCGAGTCAGACCCGACTCACAGCGACCCCTCCTTGGATTTCTGAGGTGGTATCTCTACGGAAATAGATTGCCCAACCTTCCTTCTGAGGACTGGCTGGTGGGTTTGAACCACCAGCTTTCTGGTTAGCAGTCAAGCGCCTTAGGAGCTACACTACCAGAGCTCCTAGAAGGTAATGGACTGACATATTTAAAATTCTGAAAGGAAAAAGAAAACTATTTACGATCAACCTTATATCCAGTAATACTGACTTTCAAAAATGAAAGCAAAATAAAGACATCCCTAGATAAATAAAACCTAAGAGAATTTATTGCTCAATGATTCACCTTACAAGAAATACTAAGGGGTTTTCTTCAGGCTGAAGACAAGTGGCCCTAGACAGTAATTCAAA
>NW_006922485.1:487857-489062 GCF_000298275.1 Orycteropus afer afer | reverse complement strand
AGCTACTCCAAACTTATCCTCTGTTATTTCTGTAATGTATGTGGTTAATTTTGTAGCACAAGTCCAAATGTAAGACTGTTGTTGTTAGGTGCTGTTGAGTTGGCTCCGACTCATAGCAACCCTATACACAACAGAACGAAACCCTGCCCAGTCCTGTGCCAGCCTCACAATCTTTGCTATACATGAGCCAATCATTGCAGCCACTGTGCCAATCCATATCATTGAGAGCCTTCTCCTTCTTACTGACCCTCCACTTCACCAAGCATGATATCCTTCTCCAGGGAATGGTTCCTTCTGACAACATGACCAAAGTAGGTGAGACGAAGTCTGGCCATTCTTTATTCCAAGGAGCATTCTGGCTGCACTTCTTCCAGGACAGATTCGTTAGTTCTTTTGGAAGTCCATGGTACTTTCAGTATTCTTCACCAACACCACAACTCAAAAGCTTCAACTCTTCTTTGGTCGTCCTTGTTCATTGTGCAGCTCTTGCATGCATATGAGGCAATTGAAAATATCATGACTTGGGTTAGGTGCACCTTAGCCTTCACAGAGACATCTTTGCTCTTCATAACTTGAAAGAAGTCTTTTGCAGCAAATTTGCCCCCTGCAATAGGTCATCTGATTTCTTGACTGCTGCTTCCATTGGTGTTGATTGTGGAACCAACCAATATGAAATTTTTAAGAACTTCAATCTTCATTTATTGTGATGCTGCTTACTGGTCCAGTTATGAAGAGTTTCATTTTATTTTGAGATGTAATCCATATTTCAGACTGACGTCTTTAATCTTCATCAGTAATTGCTTCAAGTCATACTCACTTTCAGCAAGAAAAGTTATATTGTCTGTGTATTGCAAGTTGTTAATGAGTCTTCTACCAATCTTGATGCCACGTTCTTCTTCATACAGTCCAGCTCCTCAGATTATTTGTTCAGCATACAGATTAGTTAGTATGGTCAGAGGATACATCCCTGATGCACTCCCTTACTGATTTTAAACCATGCAGTGTCCCCTTGTTGTGTTTGAACGACAGCCTCCTGGTCTCTGTGCAGGATCCTGATGAGCACAATTAAGGGTTCTGGAATTCCCATTCTTTTCAATGTTATTCATAATTTGTTACAGTCCACACAATCAAATGATTTGGCATAGTCAAAGAAACGCAAGTAAGCATCTTTCTGGTATTCTTTGCTTTGAGCCAAGATCCATCTG
>NW_006922485.1:483212-485907 GCF_000298275.1 Orycteropus afer afer | reverse complement strand
CAGTGTTTCACTGCTGTTCATAAGCTTTTCACTGGCCAATTCTTTGAGAAGTGGATGGCCTCTTCCTTCTTCCAAGTCTGTCTTAGTCTGGAAGCTCCACTGAAACCTGTCCACCATGGGTGACCCTGCTGGTATTTGAAATACTGGTGGCATAGCCTTCAGCCTCACAGCAAGTCATAAACCACCACAGTACAACAAACTGACAGATGAGTGGTGGTATGTAACACTATCTTCAGCAAAATCTATCCTTGGTCTTGAGTGTATTCCTGTTTGCCTACCCCCACCTTATTTTCTCACTCGTCTATGCATTTAGCCATAGCCTAGTGTTTGCTGCCACTGGCAATGCAGTAATGTGCATGTAATAGTATTTGTGTCTGTTGTCTATATCTTTTGTGCAGGTTTCTGTGTCCTTCCTTTCTCCATTGTCACCGTGCTGGTCACACACAGTTGCCATACTGCTCCTCCTCTGAAATAGATTATTTGAACAAGAATATAAATCAACTAAGGAGCCCTGGTGGTACAATTGTTAACTGCTAGCCTGTTAAAGAAAAGTTTGGTAGTTTGAACCCAACAGCAGCTCTGTGGGAGAAAATACCCCACAATCTGCTCCCACAAAGAGTATACCCTGGGAACCCTAGGGGCAGTTCTACTCTGTCACATAGGCTTGCTATAAATTGTAATTGACTCAAAGGGACATAACAACAACAACACCATAAATCAACTACTCCTAACAGACTATAGAACACTATAGAGTGTCTGTAGAACACTATGGAGTGTCTATAAAACACTCCACCAAGTGGCAGAAGAATATATTTTTCTCAAGTACCAAAGGAATATTCTTCAGAATAGACCATATGGTAGACAATAAAAAAAGGCTCAATAAATAAAAAAAGATTAAAATTACAGGAAATCTGTTCTACAACCACAATGGAATGAAATTAGAAATTAGCAATATATGGAAATTTTGGATTCACAAATATGTGGAAATCAAACAACACATTAATGAATGTTATTTTTAGATGCTGTCAAGTCACTTCTGACTGATAGAAACCCTATGTACGACCGAAGATAACACTGCCTGCTCAGTACGTTGTCTTATTTCCTGACTGCTGCTTCCATGGGTATTGAGTATGGATCCAAGTAAAATGAAATCTCTGAACACTTCAATCTTTTCTCTATTTGTCATGATCTTTATTGTTCCAATTGTGAGGATTTTCATTTTTTTTAATGTGGAGGTGTAATCCATAGTGAAGGCTGTGGTAATTGATCTTCATTAGTAAATGTTTCAAGTCATCTTCACTTTCAGCAAGCAAGCTTGTGGCATCTGCATAGCACAAGTTGTTAATAAGTCTTCCTTCAATCTGGATGCTGCATTCTTCTTCATGTAGCCTAGCTTAGATTATTTGTTCAGCATAAAGACAGAAGAAGTGTGATGAAAGAATAAATCCCTGACACACACCCTTCCTGATTTTAAACCATGCAGTTTCCCCTTGTTCTGTTCGAATGACAGCCTCTTGGTCTATGTACAAGTTCCTCATGAGCATAATTAAGTGTTAATAGATAATGATTGATAAAAAAGGAAATAACTATGGAATCTAGAGAATATTTTGAGATGAATAAAAATAACTTATGAGATAAAATAAAATCAGTCCTCAGATGAAAATTTATATTTGTAAACACCTATAGTAACAAAAGGAGCTCTGGTAGCATAGTGGCTAAAGCACTTGACTGCTAACCAGAAGGCTGGCGGTTCAAACCCACCAGCCACTCCTCGGAAGGAAGGTTGGGCAATCCTACTTCCGTAGTGATACTGCCTTGGAAACCCAAGGAGGGGTCGCTATGAGTTGGGGCCGACTCGACGGCACATAACAACAACAACAACAATAGTAACAAAATAAAACAAAATGACAAGAACTTAATAAGCTAAACTTCCACCTCAAAAAGCCAGAAAAAAAGAGAAAAGTAAACCCAAAACTAGTAGAAAAGAGAATAATAGTGCATAGAGAATTGAAATATATAATGGAAAGACAATAGAGAAAATGACAGAAACCAAAAGTTGGTTCTTTCAAAAGGTCAACAAAATTTACAAATCTTTAGCTAGATTAACCAAAAGAAAAAGAGAGCTCAAATTACTGAAATAAAGGAAAGAGGGGAGATCACTATTCATCTTACAGAAAAGGAGTATATGGGAGTATTATAACAACTGCATGCCAACAAATTATATAATTTGATAAAATGCACAAATTCTTAGAAAGACACTAACTACCAAAACTGTCTCAAAAAGAAAGAGAAAATCTGATTAGATATATAACAAGTAAAGATGTCAAGTTAGTAATCAAAGAAACATCCCACAAATCAGAGCCCAGGCTCAAATGGATTCACTGATGAGCTCTATCAAACAGTTAAAGAATTAATACTAATCCTTCAGAAACACTTGCAAAAAAATACAAAATAAGGGAATATTTCCCAAGTCATGCAATGATGGTAGTGTTACCCTGATATCAGAACAAGGAAAAGATATCACAAGAAGTAGACCAATATAATTCATGAAATATATAATATATAATGTGTTGTTGTTGTTGTTGTTGTTATGTGCCGTTGAGTTGGACCCAACTCATAGCGACCCCTCCTTGGGTTTCCGAGGCAGTATCACTACGGAAGTAGGATTGCCCAACCTTCCTTCCGAGGAGTGGCT
>NW_006922485.1:474080-481792 GCF_000298275.1 Orycteropus afer afer | reverse complement strand
CCGAGGAGTGGCTGGTAGGTTTAAACTGCCAGCCTTCTGGTTAGCAGTCAAGTGCCTTAGCCACTATGCAACCAGAGCTCCCAAAGACAGTGTGGAACTGGTATAAGGATAGACACATAGATTAATGAAATAAAATTGTAAACTCTGACCTTTATTGTCACTTCAATAGGGATAGAGGTTTTTTGGTTTTTTTTTTTTTTCATACAAATGATGCCAGACAACTAGATATCAACATGTACAAGAATGAACTTGGACCTCTACTTCACACCATATAAAAAATTAACTCAAAATGCATTGCAAGGATGCTAATACCAACCAGTGTGTCCACATTACTGCATTACCATTAACACCAAACACCAGGCTACAGATAAACACATAAACACCTGAAAGGATCAGATGGGGGTCAGTGAACAGGAGTACACTCTAGACCAAGGATAGATTCAGCTGAGGCTAATCTTGCACAGACATCAGTGATACAAAATACCTGAAATCCTTACAGAAACAATAGAAGACAGAAACAGAGTAATCCTTCACAGACACCTAGACACTGTGGAAGAGAGAGATCCAATAGACCTACCATCTCAGGACCATAGTACTGGGGGACATCAGACTCAATTCGCACAAAAAAAATACATAAAAGCCTTGTTCCTCATTCTACATTGGTGAGTAGTGACTGGGGTCTTAAAAGCTTTCAAGTGGCCATCTAAGATGCAGCTAACAGTCTCCTAGCATCTGAAGCGAAGAAGAATGCAAAAAAACAAAGACATTTGGAAGCAATCAGCCATAGGACATGATGGTCCTCGAGACAAGAAGAACTAGTTGGTGCCTGACTACCAATGTCAACCACTCAGGAAAGGATCAAATCTGGAGATCCTGGATAGAGTGGGAGGAAAAACGTGGAACAAAATCCAAAAACTCAATAATGACCAGAATTACTGGTCAGATGAAATCTGATGAGACCCCTAATACTATGTCCCTGGGATACATTCTGCACCTGGAATAAAACACACCCCCCAGGGGCTGGCTCTCAGCCCAATAATTAACAAGATGTACACGCAGACCACTCAACCCAGCATGATGCACCCACATACTCTATGGTAATACATCCCTTAGAGCAATAGACCACGGGACACCAGAGGACCAACATTCAAATTGAAGAAATGCAGGACAAACAGGGGTGCATAAATATGAGTGACACAGGGGGAGGGTTACAGTGTAGGGAGGGGAGAAGAATGGGTTAGGGTTGGGCATGGTAAATTGTGAGTGAAACTAAATGTACACGTAATGTTGAATGTAAAACAAGCTCTTAAAATTAAAAATATATATATTTAAAAAAAAACCCAAAAAACAAAATGCACTGCAAGCTTGAATATAATAAATAAAACTACAGAATCTTAGAAGAAACCTTAGGGGTAAATTTTTACAACTTTGGATTATGCAATGGTTTCTCGCATATGACACTAAAAAGCAACAAAAGGAAAAATAGATTATTTGGAATTCATTTAAAGAAAAATACTTCACCACAGTCAAGTCAGACCAACTCATAGCGACCCCTCCTTGGGTTTCTGAGGCAGTATCACGATGGAAGTAGATGGCCCAAACTTCCTTCCGAGGAGCGGCTGGAGGGTTTGAACCACTAGCCTTCTGGTTAGCAGTCAAACGCCTTAGGCACTATACCACCAGAGCTCTTGGAATTCACTAGAATTTAAAAATTGTGCTATAAACAATGCCATCAAGATAGTGAAAAGACAACCCATGGAGTGGGAGAAAATATGTGTAAATCATATATTATTCTATAAGGGTATGTACCCAGAATATATAAAGAACACTTACAGCTCAACAATAAAAAGACAAATATCCTCAATGAAAAAATGGACAAAGGACTTGAATAGACATTTCTCCAAAGATATACAAATGGCAGATATGCACATAAAAAATGCTGAACATTTGTTATATGAGAAATACAAATGAAAATCCAAACGATATACAATTTCCCACCCAATAAAATGGCTATAATCCAAGAGACAGTAACAAATGTTGGTGAGGATCTGCAGAAAATGAGACCTTTAGATATTGCTGGTGGAATGTAAAATGGTGCAGCCTCTTTGGAAAACAGTGTGTAAAAATTTAAAAACAGAGTACAATGTGTCACAGCAATTCTATTCCTAGGTATAAGATTAAGATAAATGAACACATACATCCACACAAAAACTTGTTCATGGATATTTATAACAGCATTATTCATAATAATCCAAAATGAGAAACAACCTTAATGTCCATCAACTGTAATGGATAAATAAAATATGGTTATTTCTATAAAAATGAGTACTATTTGGGAACAATAAGGAATGAACTACATGGCAAGCATGGATAAATTTTGACAACATTATGTTAAATGAAAGAATCCTGTCACAAAAGACATATATTTATTTTTTGGTGAAATATCTATTCAAGTCTTTTGCCCATTGTTTAATTGAGTTATTTGTCTTTTTCTAAAAAAAAAAAAAAAAACTTTATTGTGATTGAAGTGAAAGTTTACAGAGCAAACTGTTTTTCTATTTATTCAACTGTTCATACACGTTTTATTTTGTGACATAGAATGCAGTCCCCCCAATGCAACAGCACTCTTCCTCTTAACATTTCCATTTGTCCTTTCCTATCCATTCCTGCCTTCTGAGCTTTATCTATGGGCAAATTCTGCCCTTTTGATGTTATGTGGTTGATTGTTCTAAGGAGTGTGTGCATGCATAATTTCCTGGTATTATCGTTTACTCCATATGCCTCTCTATTTTTTTGCTAAATTTTGAGCCACAGGGGTGACTTCAGTTCCAGGCTTGAAGGGTGACTAACAGCCATAGTCTTGGGTGTTCTTGTAGTCTCTATCAGACCAGTAAGTCTGATCCTTATTATTATTTTATGTTTTATTCCCTAATTTTCTCCCACTCTTTCCAGGATCTTCTGTTGTGATCCCTTTCGGAGAAGTCTTTTTTGTTGCTAAGTTGTAGAAGTTAGCTTTCTTGAAAAAGGCCTTTGATGAAAAAAGTTTTTAGTTTTGATGAACTCTGACTATCTATCTTGTCTTTTGTTGTTTGTACTTCTGGAGCCATAGTTAAGAATCTATTGTAAAATACTAAATCATGAAGCATTATCCCTGTGTTTTGTTTTAAGAGTTTTGTGATTTTAGTTCTTACATTTAGGTCCTTTATCCATTATGAGTTCATTTTCATATATGGTGTTAAGTATGGTCTAGATTTACATTTTTGCATATGGAAATCCCACGTTCCCAGCACCATTTATTATGGAAACTATAGTTTCCTCGGGAGCTCTGGTAGCATAGTGGCTAAAGCACTTGCCTGCTAACCAGATGGCTGGCGGTTCAAACCCACCAACCACTCCTCGGAAGGAAGGTTGGGCAATCCTACTTCCGTAGTGATACTGCCTCGGAAACCCAAGGAGGGGTCGCTATGAGTAGGGGCCGACTCGACGGCACATAACAACAACAACAACATAGTTTCCTCATTGAATAGACTTAGCACCCTTGTGAAAAATAAACTGACCATATATGTGTAGGTTTATTTCTGGACTTTCTATTCTATTCCACTGATCTATATGTCTACCAGTATACCAGTACTGGGAGCTCTGGTGGTGCAGTGCCTAAGGCATTTGACTGCTAACCAGAAGGCTGGCGGTTCAAACCCACCAGCCACTCCTCCAAAGGAAAGTTGGGTAATCTACTTGCATAGTGATACTGCCTTCGAAACCCAAGGAGGGGTCGCTATGAGTCTGAGCCAACTCAACAGCAGTGAGTTTTTTTTGTTTTTTGTTTTTTTTTGTTTATACCAGTACCAAACTTTTGGTTCTTGTAGCTTTATAGTATATTTTGAGATTGGGACGTGTGAGTCCTCTTACTTTGTTCTTTTTCAAGATTGTTTTGACTGTTCTGTTCATGCCCCCTACATATTCATATAAATTTGGTGACTGGTTTTTCAATTTATGCAAAGAAGGCTATTGGAATTTTGACGGGGTTTGTGTTGAATCTATAGACTGCCTTTGGTAGAACTGACATCTTAACAGTATTAAGTTATGGTGTAGTAAATTACATGTTATGGCCTTTCTAGCCATAGTCTTGGTAACTCCCACCTTGCCCTGAGCAACTGAGTACCTGATTGTTAAAGTTATCCACCTGGTATATTTCTGTTGGAGTGGCAGGAAGTAATTTTCTAGGAAGTTCACTCTCTCTCAGGTGTTTAGAACTCTGATGTTGGGATTGCTTGACTTTGTCCACTCTGCTAGGCTCAAAAGGAGCCCTCCTAGAGGCAGAAGGAGTCTCTGACTGCTGGCTGAGAAAGACATGCTGCTGACAGAAATGTGCTGCTGAGAGACATGAGAGAGACACACACTGCTGAGAGAGAGACTGCCAGCTGAGAGAGACTACCAGCTAAGAGAGACTGAACACATGCCTGAACTTGAATTGTAGTCTGTTGCTTCCCTAATAAACCCCATAATCTGTTAGTTCTGTGTGGCCACTGCAGGAAATGACTGAACCCAGCAGAGGTGGTGTGTGCCATGGGAGGAACAGTTGGCGTCAAGGTTAGTAAGAGGGCTGGGGGGTGGCACTATGTCTGGCCTCATAACAGACCTTGGGCTGCTAATGGTGATTCTGTCTTCCTCTTGTAGAGTTAGAGGAGATCAGAAGATGCCACCTCCTTGCCCCTTTGGCATAAGTCTTCCAATGTATGAACATGGATTGCCTTCCATTTATGTTGGCCTTCTTTAATTTCTTTTAGTAATCATTTATAGTTTTCAGTGTATAAATTTTTCAATTATTTGGTTAAAATTATTCCTAGATATTTTATGTTTTTTTAGATGCTATTGTAAATGAAGTTGTTTCCCTAACTTCCTTTTCAGAATGCTCAGTGTTGATATATTAAAACCTGGCTGATATTTGTGTTGACCTTGTATCCTGCCACTTTGCTGAATTTGTTCATTCTAGTAGTTTTCTTTGGGTTTTTCTGTCTATAGGATCATGTTATCAGCAAAATGGGATATTTCATTTCTTCCTTTTTTTTATTTGGATAACTTTTATTTCTTTTTCTTATAGAATTGCAAATCAAAACCACAATGAGAGATCACTTCACAGCCAGCATGATGTCTGTGATTTTTTTAAAAAGAAAATAATAGGTGTTGGCAAGGATATAGAGAAATTCACACACTTATCCATTGCTAGTGGGACTGTAAAATGAAACAACCACTATGGAAAACAGCTAGGAGGTTCCTCAAAAAATTAAACAAACACAGAATTCCATATGGCCCAGCAATTTCACTCTTCAGTATATACCAAATAGCCTTGAAAGTAGGGACTCAAACACATACTGTACACCCATTTTCATTGTAACACTATAAACAGTAGCCAAATGTGGAAGCAACCTAAATAGTCATCAAGATATGAATGGATAAACATGTGGTACATACAAGGTAATATTACTCAGCCATAAGGGAAATGAAATCCTGATATATGCTACAACTTGGATTAATCTTGAAAACATTATGATGAACAAATAAGTCAGGGACAAAAGGACAAAAATTATATGATCCCACTTATATGAAATATCTGAAATAGGCAAATGTATAGAGTCCAAAGTTTATATGTGTTGACTAGAGGTCAAAGTGTGGTAGAAAAGAGAGTCATTGCTTGGAGGCCACTGACCTGTAAAGAATAATGGAACAATTTGGCAATGGATATTGGTGATGGTTATATAAATGATGAACATAATTAATGTCACTGAATTGTTTTTGTGAAAAATTGAAATGGCAAATATTTTGTTATATATATATTTACCACAGTAATTTTGTAATGCTAGCTGTGATTGTACTGAGATGCACTGAGGGAGACTGAGATTATATATGATCATGTATTTTTTCAAATGTGTTTTTCAATGAGAATATCTTACTATGTTTATAATAAAAATTTATTTTCAATAATCACATATTGTATGATATCATTTATATGAAATATCCAAAATAGACTTTTGCTGAAACTATTTGTAAAGAGTCGCTTTCTATTTGGTTTTGCTAATTTACTAAAGTGTTGAATTATGATAATGTCATGACCATGAGGGGATACCCTACCTGAGAATGATGCCTGCACACACACAAAAAAAGCAAAGCCAAGAGATTTAGAGAGAGAGATTTCTGAAGACATAGTTTGAGCACATGAATCCATCTGGACTCCAAACAATTTGATGAAAGTGAATCAAGTCCCAGTGTGAGGTGGGTTTCCGAAAGAGTCCTGACTAATACAATGGTTAAATCACCAATTACATTGTTTCTCATTTCCACAGTGTTTAATATATTGTTAATACAGGAAAGGCTTGCTACAGAATTTTATTGACCACAACAGAAAAGTCTTTCTGTGGGTATTTATTCTTCAGTAAAATTATTGGCCAGCAGAAAATATCAAACTCTGTCTAGGGGCTGTGTATATCAATTAAATGGGGCATAAATTGGATTATATAATACCCAGATCCACATTCAAATTTTATTATAAAAATACATTACTTTTTAGTGGTAATAGTAGTCCTTCCACCACTGGATGTCTGGTTATGAGATGAATATATTTCTTGTCTCAACTTAGAGAGCTCCTTATAAATAAAGACAAAATAGTTAATTAATTGGAGAAAAGTAGAAACATGAGCTAAGAAGTATGATTTGTATTTTAACAAAGCTACTAAGAAAAAACTTCTGCCATTTCCCTTCATTTTTTGCCTGGAGACAATAATATTGTAAACCATTTGTTGAATACTACTAGATAGTCTTGTTTCAGGGTACCTAATATGTTATTCTATATGCCTGGGTAGAAATCCACTAACTAGTGTAGGATTTCTATATTTAGGGGATAACATGAGAATGAATAGGCATGGTTCTCAAGATAAAGATGTGCAAGTTTTGTCCTAAAGCACTTGAAAGTGTGGCAATGGCACAAAAGTACTGAATATGGATGCAGTTGTTGATTCCTAAAAAAAGCCTATTACTGAAATTTACTACAAGTGCTATTTGTTCAATAACAGCAATATAATATGAAACTCTATTTTTTGGTAGTTCCTTCAGTGTCTGCTACACGCCAGATCCTAGGCTACATGCTGTAGATCTGTTGAAACAGCTTGTAATCTAGTAATTAGTTCACAGCAGTCTTTTTGGCAGTTCCGCTGCAAATGAGTTACAAAATCAATGTCTTAAAAATATCCAATGCACCATAGTACTTATTTTCAGCTTCAAATCTAGTTTTCATTTGAATTATTTCTCTTGAAATATGAATCTTCTACTTCTTCGTAAATACTTGCATTCCATTTCATGTAATAAAGTGAGTCATGGAAATGTATCTTTCTACTTTATGGGAAGTATTTATGTTTCCAGGACTGAGTTACATTGTTCTTCTCCACACCCATCCCTTTCTTTCTTACCTCTGACTGATGCTTTATAAGGGAATCCTTCTCTTCCAGCAAGCTTGTCAGTTCATGAAGCTTGAATTGGAAATCAGTGCAACTTCCTTCTCTTCTAGAAATATCTTTTTGGTACTGGTTTAGTTGAGTCTAAGGATTTAAAAAGGAATAAGCATTATTGTGATAGCATCTAAAATAATTAGCATAGTGCCTAAGGCACTTGACTGCTAACCAGAAGGCTGGCAGTTCAAACTCACCAGCCACTCCTCAGAA
>NW_006922485.1:472624-473770 GCF_000298275.1 Orycteropus afer afer | reverse complement strand
TGGAATTGCAGGAGGCCCTGGATAGCCAAAATTATCCTTAAAAAGAAGAAAAAAGTAAGAGAACTCACACTTCTGAATTTTACAATGTAAGATAAAGCTACATACAGTATTCAAAAAAGTGTGGTGGAGGTTAGGAGACAAAAAGTCATCCTAATGACACACTCTACCCAAGCCCTCTGCAGAAGATTGAAAAACCAACTTAAACAGATAGAGATGATAATCCTGGAACTCTGAGTATGAAATTAGGAGATAAAGAATTGGATTAAACACCAATTGGAAAAGTAGATAGAACAAAAACAATGATTGAGGAAAGTGACAGAGCAGGGTCCCAACCACATTGTGGCCATTTTGAGACACAGAAGGCAACACACATGGGTGAAGAGAAGCCAAATTAACAGAATTCCACTGGCACAAAAAGTGTGGGAAAATCAGAGTGAAACAAAGTGAGCAGAATATGAGCTGCATCTAGGAGAGGAAAGTGCAGAGGAGTGAGAATTCCAGTGGCACGAGTGATCACAGAGCAAAGAAGGAGCCAGGAAAGGGGGATGAAACAATTCACTGGTGGGAACACTAGTCATTTAGGTTGAAGGACCATTCAGAAAGGAATGTCTATGGTGGTGGGAGACACTGGACTCCAGATGCCCTGCCCCCCCCCACCATATTGAGTCCCATCAGGAACTTGCCTGTGCTCATCCAGAAGTGCACCAGTCCCACTCCAGTGAAACACAACCAGAGAAGTGTGTTCTACTTTCCCCACCACACCTTCCTGGTGGGTAGGAGTGAAGCCTCCCCTGTCACCACCAACTGGGAGGCTGGGGACACTCCCTCACCACCCCCACCCACTCAGTTTGCTCAGACCACCTCCCTCCACCAATCCCTAGCAGACCAAGCCGTGTGCCTGTGGATTGCACTCTGTGTGCCTGCTACCCATGTGATTAACAGGGTACACTGTTTTTGGAGCACAGGATATGGGTGGCCTCTGCTGTCAGAGATGCACACACATGCAGACCATGCACCAGGTTCCTGCTACTTCTTTTTTTTTTTTTTAATTTTATTTTGATTTGGGTGAAGATTTACAGAGTAAATTCACTTTTCATACAGCAGTTCACATATACTTTGTCTCATGTCATTGACCAAAATTTACAA
>NW_006922485.1:466366-468706 GCF_000298275.1 Orycteropus afer afer | reverse complement strand
CTTCCCCATTTAATGGATTTTGGGCTTTTGTCAAAGATCAGCTGACTATAGGTTGATGGATCTATATCCTGCTACTTCTGCAAGTACATATTCCCATAAATTATGCAATAGCCACCTGCCACCAATGCAGCCAACAACATGAGTCCCAGAGATTAGGGTGTTATGTGCCTACCACCTTAGATGTGCAGGTTCCCATTGCTGCACAACTCTCTTTTTTTTTATACCTCTGTTCCCTTTATTCCTTTTCTTTTTGCTTATTATTTGTTTATTTTTTTAAACTTACTCATCTTCTTCCCTTATCTTTATCCATTTTTTTCTCATCTGCTTCTCCATATTTTTTTTTCTATGCCCCATCTGGTGGGAAGCAATTATTGTTTCCCCACCAGTCAGCCACACCTACTACATCTACTACCTACCACCCACCCAACGGCAAGTGCCTCTATCTGCTCCTTGACTACTGGATCAATGGCAGATGGTGGACAATAGCTGTTCACCTACCTACAGATTCTCTTCACAATCAGCAAACATAAACCTACACCCATACTCCGATCAACTACTCTACCCACCCAGAGACAGGTAGGAAGCATGCTCATGCTGCCAAACTAGTGACTAAAGTATCAGGCCTGCTCTGCCCACCCAGATTTATCAAAACATATCAAAACAAAAAATTGGGTAAAACAAATAAACAAAAATCCATAATCAACAAATAAATATAACAACTCCAAAATAGCTCAGATAGAATAGATAATTCAAATCAAACAAAGACACAGGACAAAATGGCACAAGCAAGTGACCAAAATCAAGAACCAGGAAACCTCCCTGAGAAGGAACAAACAATAGAACTCTTTGATAATAATTTCAAAAGATTTATAAATAGGATCTTCCAAGAGATCAAGGATAATAGAGATAATGTGCTAGAATAATTCAGGAAACAATACCAGAACAAAACGACAAAATAAAAACACAAATAGAGATCATACAAAAACAACAATTAGAAATCCAGAACATTAAGACCAAAATTTCAGAAATAGAGAATGCATTGGAAGGACAAAAGAGTAGAATTGAATCAACTGAAGAATAGATAAGTAAATTAGAAGACAAATATCTTCAAAAACAATTTGTATGAGGAAAAAATCAGAAAAAAAAAAGAATAAAGAAAACCTAAGAATTGTATAGGACACTATAAAGAGAAACAATCGACATGTGATTAGAATTCCAGAACAAAGGAAGCTAGGAAAACAAACACACATAGAATTGTCAAAGACTTGCAAGCAGAAAATTTCCCTAATATCATGAGAGATGAGAAGGTATCCATCCAAAAACTCAACAAACCCCATACAAGATAGACCCCAAGAGAAAATCACCAAAAAAAATATCAAAATCAAAGTTTCTAAAACCAATGACAAAGAGTCTTGAGAGCAGCTCAGGAAAATGGAATGTCACCTACCAAGGGGAACCAATAAGTCTAAGTTCTGATTTCTTGGCAGAAATCATGCAGGCAAGAAGACAACGGAATAGCATATATAAAACCTTGAAAAAAAATTCCAACCAAGAATTATATATCTAGCAAAGGTATCCCTTAAATATGATTGTGAAATTGAGATATTTCCAGATAAACATAAATTAAGGGAATTTGTAAAAACTAAACAAACATGGAAAGAAATGCTGAAGGGAGTCCTTCAGCCAGAGAACCAACTCAGACAACAATCTGACATTAAGACATATGATACCATCACCCAGAAACCAACACAGAAAAAGAATACTCAAAAATAAAATAAATTTACAAAACTGAAAATAGTGAACCATTGGCATTAATACGTAAATGATGAGAACTACAGAGCAAAAAGAGAGAATAAACAGTATAAGTACAAAACTTCCTAATGGCGAGGAAGTTGGGACAATACCAAGATAGAGCAGACTGTTTCAAACTTAGGAAGATAAAAATAAATTACAAGGAAACTGTAAAGAAAATTAATAAACTTCCTAACCAAATTAAGAAAGAAGAAAATCATAAGGACTTAGTAAACACAAAATCAATAGAAATGAAAAAATGACAACAAAGTCTAATAAAAAAATGAACTTAGCACCAAAACATATACAGATCAAAGAAATTATCAACACCACAATAAAAAAAGAAAGAATAACAAAAGTATATTCATACCTATCAATAATTACACTGAATATAAATGGATTGATTGCAGTAGTCAAGAAAAAGATAGTGGCAGAATGGATAAGAAACTAGGTGTGATGATAGTTGGAGCTGTGTGTCAACATGGCTGGACCACAATTCTGTGTGGTTTAAGCAATTGTGATGTGGGTTATTCCTATGATGGGATCAGA
>NW_006922485.1:465239-466266 GCF_000298275.1 Orycteropus afer afer | reverse complement strand
GGATCAGATGTATACATTTTGAGCAGCCAATCCATTGAAAGAGAGTTTCCTTACTGGTGTGGTCTGCTTCAATATATTTATGGACATCCTGGGAAAAGAGACATTCTTCTGTGGATCGGGATCCTGTTTTGCTGCCTACAACTGTCCGTGAGCAAACAATCCACTATTCGGCCTGGAAATTTTGAATTAATCATTTATTGGAGTCAACAGCCATTACACTGCCTGCCAACCTTGAGCTCGTCAGCCCCTGCAGGAGCATGAGTCAGGAAAACCCTCCAGCTTGACATCTAATCCAAGAACTTGGGACTTGCAGCTTCTATAAGTGTGTGAGCCATTTTCCTAAGATAAATTTCTCTTTCTCTATATGTATATATAAGCTTCACTGGTTTTGCTTCTCTAGAGAACCCAGCCTAACACACTAGGATCCATCAAGATGTTTCCTACAAGAGATTCACCTTAGACATAAAGGCAAAAATAAATTACAAATCAAAGGAAAGAACAGATATAATGCAATCTCAATTTAGATTCAATCAACATTCTTTAAGGACATGGAAAAAAAAAATTACAAACTTTATATGGGAAAGTAACCCTGGAGAAACAAAACACTACTGAATGAGAACAAAGTAGAAGGCCTCAGACTTTCCAGTTTCAACATCTACAATACAGCATGGTAGTCAAAAGAGCAACAGTATCCATAAGATACAAGTACACCCACACCTCCTGCAACTTCACTTAATGTGCAAGAGCCAGCACCTCCTTCTCCACCAAGGGGTCAATGATAAAAAACTGCTGAGAAGAGCCTGAATCATCCTTGCTTGCTCTTCACACACAGTTAACAGAGATCTTAATACAACACCACAATGTCTCAGAGAAAACAGAGCATCACAGTCCACACAAAGAAGCAAGATAAAGTGGTAGAAACAAGGGCACAGGATACAGACCCATAACACATCCCTGAGAAAGAAGCAGCATTGGAACTCTCTGATAAGGAATTCAAAAGAATTATATTTAGGTATCTTCAAAGGAT
>NW_006922485.1:453741-455060 GCF_000298275.1 Orycteropus afer afer | reverse complement strand
CACGGTGGCTGCAATGATGGGCTCAAGTATAGCAGGGATTGTGGGGCTGGCGCGGGATCAGGCAGTGTTTCATTCTGCTGTGCATGGGGTCGCTGTGAGTCAAAAACAACTCGACAGCACTTAACAACAACAACAACATGCAAAACCAACAGCCAACATTATTCTCAATGGAGAAAGTCTGAAACCATTTCTCTTAAGAACAGGAACCAGACAAGGATGCCTGCTATCACCACTTGTATTCAACATTGTACTGGAAGTACTAGCCAGGGCAAAAAGGTAAGAAAGGGAAATCAAAGGCATCCAAATTGGTAAGGAAGAAGTTAAACTATCCCTATTTGATGATGATATGATCCTCTACCTAGAAAACCCAAGAGACTCATTCAAAAATCTACTGGAACTAATTGAGAGATTTAGCATTGTGGCAGGATACAAGATCAACATCCCAAATTCACCTACACCAGCAAAGAGATTGCTGAAGAAGGAATAAGGAAATCAATACCATTTACAATAGCAAACAGAAAAATAAAATACTTGGGAATAAATCTTACCAGGGACACAAAAGATCTCTACAAAGAAAAGTATAAAAAAACTACTTCAAGAAACTGTAAGAGATCTACATAAATGGAAGAACATTCCATGTCGTGGATAGGAAGATTGAACATTGTAAAAATGTCAATTCTATCCAAAGCAATCCATACATTCAATGCAATCCCAATCCAGATCCCATCAACATTCTTTTGGGATATGGAAAAAACAATCACTCAGTTTATATGGAGAGGAAAGAGACCTCGAGTAAGCAAAGCACTATTGTAGAAGAAGAACAAGTAGGAGGTCCCACACTGCCAGATCTCCAAACCTACTATACAGCCACAGTAGTCAAAACTGCCTGGTATTGTTTTAATGACAGATACATAGACCAATGGAATAGAATTGAGAATCCAGAAATAAATCCATCAACCTATGGTCAGTTGATCTTTGACAAAGGGCCAAAATCCATTAAATGGGGGAAGAGTTTGTTTAATAAACGGTGTTGGCAAAATTGGAGATCCATTTGCAGAAAAATGAAACAAGATTTGTACCTCACACCACATACAAATCTAACTCCAGATTGAACAAAGGCTTAAGTGAGAAACTCAAAACTGTAGAATTCCTCAAGGAAAAACTTGGGGCAAATTTAGGGACCCTAATATATGGCATAAACAGACTATCAAGTGTAACTCAAAATGCACAAACAGCACAAGAGAAACCAGATGATTGGGACCTTCTAAAAATTAAATTTTTATGTGCTTCAAGACTTCTCCAAAAGAGTCAAAAGAGAA
>NW_006922485.1:451568-452932 GCF_000298275.1 Orycteropus afer afer | reverse complement strand
ACACTGCTGATGGGACTGAAAAATGATGCAACCATTGTAGAAAGCAGTATGGCAATTCCTTCAAAAGTTGGAACTAGAAATACCATTTGACCCAGATATTCCATTACTAGGTATATACCCTAAAGAAGTGAGAGCCATGACAAAACAGACATAGGCACACCCATGTTCATTGCAGCACTATTTACAATAGCCAATAGATGGAAACAACCTAGGTGTCCATCAACTGAGGAATGGATATCCAAACTATGGTACATACACACAATGGAATACTACGCTATTTATCCTTTTGTGATTGACTTATTTCACTCAGCATAATGTCCACCAAGTTCATCCACATTATACGGTGTTTTGTCGATTCTACATTACTCTTTAGCATTGCATAGTATTCCGTTATTGTAAAAGTCAGGGAAAAGTTTATCTATGGAAGGACATTTTCTTTGTTGGTTACCAGGGGTAGGAGGGAGGGGAGGGAATACTGTTAGCTAGATAGAGATAAGTATTGATTTGGGTGAAGAGAAGGGCATTGTACCAAATGTGAGTGATCAATATAGTGGCATTGAGGAAGAGAAAGACATAGAGAGGTGTGTGGGAAGTACAGACAATAAAGATGAACCCTTTTGCACCTATAGTACGGCATTGTCAGTGAAGGCAAACATGGGTATATGGGTGGATAGATGGGTGGACAGGATAAACAATTAGGTATGTCTATCAAGTGGGGAGTGTGCCCAAGACCATGTATAGGGTTGGCAGACAATGGTCCTATAACTTTATGTGTATGATCTGAATTCCCAGGTGTATAGTGGTGCTGACAAGGGGCAAGGTTATGGTCACTGCTTGGTCACAGCCAGCTTTCCAGAGGGACCGAGTAGTTGAAACTGTGGGCTTGGGACCATAGTCGCAGAGGGCATCAAGCTCGATTGGAATAACATACTACACAAAACATTGTTCCACCTTCTACTGTGACAAGTAGCGAATGGGATCTTAAAAGCTTGCAAGCGGCTAGATGCAACGATGAGTTTCTCCTCGTCCAGAGCCAACAAGAATGAAGAAAACCAAAAATTCATGGAAACAATTAGTCCAAGTGACTGGTACACCATCTGATCTGCAGCCTATACGACTATGAGACCAGAAGAACTAGATGGTGCCTGGCTACTACTGTCAACCACTTGGAAAAGGATCTATGTAGGAGATCCTGGATAGACAGGGAGAACAATGTGTAACAAAACTCAAAATCATTTGGAATAAAAAAGGGGGGGGGGGACCAGGTTTGCTGGTCCAATATAGCCTGGTGGAACCACTGAGACTATGACCCCTAGCTACACTTCAGGTCTGGAATTGAACCCAGGCTTGTGGCTTCCAGCCAA
>NW_006922485.1:447911-451458 GCF_000298275.1 Orycteropus afer afer | reverse complement strand
AGAACAATCATGGGAGAAAGAAGGGCTGCTTATGCACAGGGAGACAGCTCAGGGGGCATGAGTGCATGAAGGGATGAACACAGGGAAGAGGTAACTATCGGGAAGTAGGAGGGGAGATGTTGCATTGTGGTAAATTGTGGTCAATGTCATGAGACAAAGTGTATGTGAACTGCTGTATGGAAAGTATGTTTGTTCTGTAAATTTTCACCCAAATCATAATAAAAAAAATGAAAGGACAACCTACAGGATGAGAGAAAATATTTGGGAGTCTTATATTCAATGAGGGTTTAATATTCAGTGTATAAAGAACTCCTGTAACTCAACAACAGAAAGACAACCCAATTTAATAAGACTTGAATAGATGTTTCACCAAAGATATACAAATGAACAATAAGCAAATGTAAAGATGCTCAAGATTGTTAGTCTTGAGAGAAATGCAAATCAAAACGACAATGTGATATCATCTCACACCCAGAAGAATGGCTATTATCAGAAAAAACTGAAATTAGCAAATTTTGAAAACAATGTGGAGGAATTGGAACCCTTGTGTATTTGTGGTGGAAATGTACAATTGTGCAGCCACTGTGCAAAACATTTTGGAAGTTCATGAAAAAGTTAAACATAGATTTCCACGTGAATTCAGCAATTCCACTCTTCATTATATACGCAAGAGAGTTGAAAGCATGTACTTTGTATGTACCTGCACATACTTGCACACCAGGGTTCATTTAAGCACTATTAACAAAGTTTTTAGACAAAGGAGGAAACAACCTAAATATTCATCAAAAGATGAATGGATGAACAAAATGTGGCATTTATATACAATGGACTATTATTCAGACATAAAGAGAAATAACTTATAATAGTGCTTAAAAATAGATGAACATTGAAAACATTATGCTGAGTGAAATAAATCAGTGCCAAAAGAATAAATATTTTATAATCCCACTTATATGAAATATCTAGAATAGGCAAGTGGATAGAAACAAAGGTTATTAGTAGTTACCAGGGGCTGGGGAAGAAGAAATAGGAATTATTACTGAAGTGTTATTGAGTTTCTGTTTGAGATAATGCAAAAGGTTTAGAAACAAATTTTAGTGATGGCAACACAGCACAGTGAATATAATTAATGTCACCAAGTTGTATACTTAAAACTCGTTAAAATGGAAAACTTTTTGTTATATATATTTCACCATAATAAAGTTAAAAAGGAAGTAGGTCCTCCTGATAATAATGTACAATAAATGGTACAGCTGCTTTGGGAAACAATCTGGCAGTGCCTTGAAAGGACAAACCCAGCAAGAGTATGCCCAAGAGAAACAAAAACATATCCACACAAAAAATTTTGCACAATATGTTATGTGCCATTAAGTTGGATCCGACTCATAGAGACCCCTCCTTGGTTTTCTGAGGCAGTATCACTACGGAAGTAGATTACCCAAACCTTCTTTCCAAGGAGCGACTGGTGGGTTTGAACCACCAGCCCTTTGGTTAGCAGTCAAGTGCCTTAGGCACTACGCTATCAAAGCTCCCTTGCACAAATGTATATAGTATTATTCAAAATAGAAAATACAAACAACCCAAAATGTCTATCAACTGATGAATGGATAAAACAAATTGTGGTATATCGATACAACAGCATATTATTTGGCCAAAAAAGGCATGAAATACTGATATATGCCACCACACAGATGAACCTTGAAAACATCATATTAAGTGAAAGCAATCAGTCACAAAAGATCACTTTGTATAATTGCATTTATATCAAATTTCCAGAATAAGCAAATCTATATATAGAGAAAGTATATTAATGCTTCCAAGGGGCTGAAGAGTGAGTGTGGAATGGAGAGCTATTGCTAGTGAGTATGCTGCTTCCTTTTTGGGGTGATCAAAATGTTCAAAAAAGGATTGTGCTGATGGTTCTATAATTTTATGACTATATTAAAATACTGAATGGTACATTTTAAATGAGTGAATTGTCTGGTATGTGAATTATATCTTAATAAAGGTGTTATTTAACAACAACAAAAGAATTAGCATGATTATAGTACTCATTTACAAATTAGGTAATTGAGTTCTAACAAGGTTAAGTGACAAAATCATACAGCTAGTTATGAAATGAAGAACAAAATATCAATAATTATGACTTTTCTATAGAAATTTGTGAATGTAAAATATGGATTGAAATGCCAATTAGGAATTTTTTTCATTTTTTGAAAAATCTTTTTGCTCTTTTGAGGTAGGCATTATCTAAGTAAGAGTCTAGGATACAAAAATTAAAATAAAGCTAAGAAATAAGGAACTTTAAATTCCTTCAAATTAAGGACAACCCAATACTAATAACTAATATTAAATGTGATTTGAAGGCCTTAAAATATTCCTTCTGCAAGTTTTGTTTTAGTCCTCACAGAAGCCCTGAGTAAAACATTGTCACAATCCTCATTTACAAAACAGGTGAATGAGTTCCAGAGGAGTTAAGTGACTCAAACTCACACAGTAAGTAAATAGAATAGCTGCAACTCCAAGACAGATCTCCTTACTCCAAATCCTGTCCATTTTCCTCTTTACCACATTATCTGTGCATAGAAGTCTATTAGGTTAAGTATTGTTAGTATTTTGGGGATAAAAAAGAAACCAGTGGATGAAATCTGCTGGAAGAATTTGGTAGGCTTTTGAACAAATTACTATTTGTCTTGTTTAGTTTTGGTAAAGATTATACAGTGGTATCTGGACAAAAAATCTGTGGTTAGTTTGTCCATTAAAATATTTAAGTATATTGGGTTACATTTAGAAATCAATACATTAATGGTTGGACCAAGACAATTCAACCTAGAATTTAAAAATAAGGCAATGTATACTTTCTCTAGCAAATATCATCCTAATTTTGCTGCCTTTTACAGGTACATAAAATTCAACACAGTTCCTTGTTTAATTCTCTTGTTTGAAAAAGTCCTTGGCATATATCATCCCTCAAAGTTAAGTGTGGATTTTTATGAATTTACCTGTGGCTTTTGGCTTTTCTGGATAATCTGGAATGTTACTCTGTCCTGTGTAAGCATGCTGTAGGCAGGGATCATAAAGCCCCTCCCCACGGCAAAAAAAAAAAAAAAAAAAAAACCCTGCAAAATTAGAAAACAATTTAGCACTAATATTCTGTACAAACTGATGTACATTTGAAGCAAAAGTTTCCATGGCACATTCCTAAAAATTTATCTTCGGTTGGATGGTTTTTTATTTGTAGCTTTAAACTTGAAACTATCATTATCTTGTTAGAAAGTATGTGCTGACTTGCATATTTACGTAATGTAGGATAAACATACCCTTAGTTTGCAGATCTCTCTATCTTTCTCCATTCTCAAATTTTTTACCATCTCCATATAATGATTGCCAATCTCATCCATTTTAGCTTGCAGCATTGGGCCTGTGCAAGTCTCAGAAACCTAAATAAGATAAAATAACTTTCTGTAATTGGATTGTTACAAATGAAACACTGTTATGAGATTTACTATTAGATGAAAAATATGTGATTAAATAAGATATTTAAATA
>NW_006922485.1:440961-447186 GCF_000298275.1 Orycteropus afer afer | reverse complement strand
CAGTGTATGTCGAAGAGAGAGATTGTTTTCTTCCAAAGACTGGCATTTTGAGCTTGAGTCTTGGAGTCCTTGCTGTAAGGAAGACACAAGGTAAGATAAACGCATTTTACTTTTTAGGGTGTAAAGGTACTCTTTTGGTTGATTCATTCAATCCAATCAAACAAGTATTTTTCCATGCCCAGTGTTCTTATATCCTTCTCCTAGATGGTAAGTTGAATCAGCCATGTAAGATATATTCTTGCCTGTGTCATGAAAGAAGGATTTAAGATTAGATGAATTTTCAATATTCTGTCTAGCAATCTGAGTCCTGCTACTCTTTGACAGTAGAGTAGCACCAAAACGACAATATGTTTGATTATTTATGTGACAACTGGAAACTGAACAAGGATTGGAAGGGGTGATCCTTAGAAGGGGTGATCCAAGAATTGGATTAAGAATAGGAAGGGGTGATCCTTAGAGACTAACTGCAATTTCCTAGGAATCATCTCTGCTCAGATTTTTGGAGAACTCCTCTAGAGTTCATTCACTCATTCATTGCACAAACATATTTTGAGACACACAAAAATTATTTTCACTGATATGGTAGTAGATGAAATGAATGAGTGAACCTAGATTTCCAGTATTTATACAATTCTTGTCCACCAACAACACAGATAATTGTGCCTTGAGTATATTTTATATTTAAAATACACAAGGTTATCATTTTTCTTAGAGGGCTTTCAGTCATCGGAAATACTCGAAGGCACTCGATTCTCATATGAACAAATTGTTCCATCATATTTTAATTCTAATTTCCTAGATTATATTTTATAACTCCAATATGTCAGTAACTGTGAATGTGAAATATTATAAATCTACTTTATCATCATCAACTTACCTGTTGCTGACGGTTATTTGCTCTCACTGATGCCAAAAGTTGTTCGTACTCTTTTATTTGAGTTTCTTTGAATGCCAAGTCTTTCCCAAGTCTTAACTTGTCATTTTCCAGTGACTAGAAGCATAAAATATTTGTTATGAATCAGAGTTACAGAAACTTGTCAACAGTTGCATAATATAAAGACTTGCTTTATGTTGGAATTTTAAATAAACATTTGATTTATTTGCTGTTGTTTAATGAAACAGAGTTCTTAAAAGTTAAGCAAACTATGGAATAGAAAAGGATTGAAAACTTTAAAAACTTACATTGAAAGAGACATTTTGATCGATTGACTAACTGCAAAGAAGCAGAATCTTTTGAATTATTTTATTTTATTTTTGCCAACCTACAAAGACTCTTTGTTAATCCCAGCAGGTGGTGAATTTTCAAATTAGAATCTAAATGTGTTCATTAGAACCCAGAAACAACAAAACAAAAAAACACTCCAAGGTGCTCAAGGAATTATTCATTGCCTGGAAAGTATTCTGAATGCACCTAGATGATGGCATCAAGAGCACCAATTAAAAGAGAGACTAGAAAAAGTTAAGTTTTTGGAGAAAAGTTTCCAAGTTATTATGTTTGAAGAAAATTTCAGAGTATGCTTTATTATTACAGAAAAGGGTGAAACTCCTGTTTAGTGAGTCAGATTATTCTAATCTTGCAAGCTATTTCCTCACTTTAAGTATTAAATGACCTTAGTGATAACCTCAAATAATAAGTGTACATCTGAAATGCTTTTGTTTACACGTTGGACAGATGATTTCTTCTCATCCTTCTACCCAATTAGCTGTTTCATAAAAATGATTTAGCTATATTTGGCTTAGCATAAATATTTCTGTGTTGTATTATTATTTTATAGCACACCAAATGCCTTCATCTCTATGTTAGAAAACTAAGAACTAGAAAGTCTGTAGAAAGAAACATCAGAGAAAATCTTACTGTCAAGTCTTTTTGAAGATGTCCAAGCTCCTCCCGTATGTTGCTGAATGTGGACAGCACTAGTCGGAGTGACTTATCAGACATCTCCCTCATCTAGAGGAAGAAACCAATTGATGGTTTACTTTAACTGATACTCAAAAATAGGCGATATAAGCGACAGTAATCTTAGTTTTCTATTATCGGCAAATTTATTAGCAATTTTATCTTTGGCATGACAACATTATAATAATGATTCAAGACATATTGTCAATAATATCCTTATGTAACCCAAGTAATATTTTTAAAGAGATCATAGTTAGGTGTTTAGAACAAGGGTCTATTTTTTTTTTCCATGATAAATGATCACCTCTCTCCTAAGACAGAATTCTTTCTTCAAATTCTCTAATTTACTTTTATTCTTTATATAAAAAGTTGGAAGAGATGAGACAATCAACCTTCAAAAAATAAAATACATTTCCCTAAATGTGCTGCCAAGTGTGAAGATTTTGCCTGAGGTAAGAAAAATATAATACTAATTAAGTTTAACTTCAAAATACGGAACCATCTCAAATTTTAAAGAGCAGGGAGTCACCCCTTTCATAGAATAAACTTATTTCTTCAAAGAAAAATAATTTTTAAAAAGATAACTTCCACTTCTGGAAAGATGGAGTAGAAATAATTTTCTTTATTTCTTTTACTAAGTATAATGAAAAACCCTGGACATTATATATTAAAAAAAGAAAAAATAAATAATCAGAAAGGTGAAACGAAGAAGAAAGACTGGCACAGGACCTTGAAAATTGATAAATGGTGCAGCAATAAGTTCCCTGGGTTTTCCTTTTGCCTCAAATATCCCTGATTTTATGTTGGAGAAGCAAGCAACCCAGACACAACAATGGGTGCAGACAAAAATATGCCCCAAGAGAAGCCTACTCTCTCTAGTCAAAGGAACAAAACGGGGGCAACCTAGCAAGACAGAAATATTTTAGACAATAATCACTCCACAATAACTAAAAAACACAGGAAAAAACTGTGGTCCTCACCTCTGCCCCAAAAATCAAAGGAAAAGAGGACAACCTATACTTCTACGCTAACAAGGCACTAACAAGGTGCCTCAATCCTCTTCCTCACTGGGTTGGTCTCAGAGGACGCAGAGTGGGGAGATGACATTTTCATCCCCTCTGGGCATTAATAATGCCGTGAGCACTGTGGCATCAGTTGGGATGACCATGGGGAGTATGAATTTCCACTCTTATTCAGCAGCAATGAGGTACCACTCCTTTCCCCCCCTGGGTGGTATTAGAGGAGTCCTATTGAAGTGTCAAGACCTTTGTTGTTGTTATGTGCCGTTAAGTTGGACCTGACTCATAGACACCCCTCCTTAGGTTTCCAAGGCAGTATCACTACGGAAGTAGATTGCCCAACCTTCCTTCCGAGGAGTGTCTGGTGGGTTTGAACCGCCATCCTTCTGGTTAGCAGTCAAGTGCCTTAGGCACTACGCTACCACAGCTCCATGGCCACTCTCCCCACCACCACCACAGTATCAGTGGAGGCCATGTGGAGAGCAGTAATAAAACATCCCTCCCCATCCCAGTTACAGTGATATCAGGGGTAGCCTAATACAGAATACCTCCCCACCCTGCCTAGCAGGGGAGCTCCTCCTCCCACCAGTGTCAACAGAGGCTGAGTGGGAAACCTTGACTTCCATCCCCATCTGGCAAAAACAAGGCAGAACCCCCACATTCCCTATTGGATAAATATGAGAAAAGGCCTCTGTACATACAAATTTTAAAAATAATCAAATTAATGGTTGGATAAAAGATACATGATGCAAATATTAATCCAATGAAAGCAGAAGTGGCTATATTAATATTAGATTAAATATCTTCAGAGGAAATAAAATTACCAGAGATGAGAAGGGACATTATATAATGATAAAAAGGTCAATCCAGCAAGAGGACATGTTGTTGTTGTTGTTATGTGCCGTCGAGTCGGCCCCGACTCATAGCGACCCCTCCTTGGGTTTCCAAGGCACTATCACTACGGAAGTAGGATTGCCCAACCTTCCTTCCGAGGAGTGGCTGGTGGGTTTGAACCGCCAGCCATCTGGTTAGCAGGCAAGTGTCTTAGCCACTATGCTACCAGAGCAAGAGGACATAGCGATTCTAAATGTTTATACACCAAACAAGAGAGCTGCAAAATGTGTGAAGCAAAATCTGATTGAACTGAAAGGAGAAATAGATCCACAGTTAGAGCTGAACACTTGTATATTCCTCTCTCAGTAACTAATAGATCTACTCAGCAGGAAATAGACAAGGATTTGTTGTTGTTGTTGTTGTTGTTATTTGCCATCGAGTCAGCCCCAACTCATAGCGACCCCTCCTTTGGTTTCCGAGGCAGTATCACTATGGAAGTAGGAATGCCCAACCTTCCTTCCGAGGAGTGGCTGGTGGGTTTGAACCGCCAGCCTTCTAGTTAGACAAGGATTTAGAAGGACTCAATAACACCATTAACTGAAGGATCTAATTAACATTTATAGACCAGTCCTCTCAAGAACAACAGAATACACATTCCTTTAAGCACCCATGGAGCATATACCTACATAGATTGTATCCATAAAGCAAACTGCAACCATCTTAAAATAATTGAACTGTATATACAGAGTATGATCTTTGAATATAATGGATTAAAATTAAAAATCAATAAGAGAAAGACTTCAGGGACATCTCTAAACATTTAGAAACTAAACAAGACACTTCTAAACAATCCATGAATCAAATAGGAAGTCTCAAAGTAAATTAAAGAATACATAGAAATGAAAATACAACATAGCAAAATTGTCAAGACACAGTTAAGTCATCTGAGAGAAATTTATAGCACTGAAATGCTCACATTAGAAAAGAAGAAAGATATCAAATCAACAGTCTAAGTTTCTATCTTAAGAATGTAGGAAAAGAAGAGAAAAAATAAACCTAAAGAAAGCAGAATGAAGTAAATAATAAAGATAAGAACAGTAATCAATGAAATTGAAAACAAGAAAGCAATAGAGAAAATCAATGAAACTAAAATCTGGTTCTTTGAAAAATTCATGTAAGATTAACAAACCTCTAGGAAGAATGCCAAAAAGGAATGAGATAAGATATGAGTTACTAATATCAGGAATGAAACAGAGGAATTACTACATACCCTGCAGACATAAGAGGATACTCTGAACAACTGTGCACACATAAATTTGATAACAAAGTTGAAATGAGCCAATTACCTAAAAAAAAAAAAAAAAACCTACCACAAATCACCCAATACGAAATAAATAATTTCAATGGCCCTATAACTATTAAGGAAATTGTACTTTAAAAATATTTCTGAAAAACAAATTTCCAGGCCCAGATCTTTTCACTGGAGAACTCTACAAAACATTTAAAGAATTAACACCAGATCTACATAGTCTCTTCCAGAAAATACAAAAGGAGGAAACACTTTCCAATTCAGTTTATGAAACTATTATTACTCTAATACCAAAAACAAAGACAATACAAGCAAAGAAAACTATACACCAATGTCTCTCATGAACTTAGATGCAAAAAGCCTCCAAAAAAGTATTCTACAATAATAGGCCTAGAATATATTGGGAATGGACACCCCTCATCACCTTAGATAATATCAAGGATGTTTCCAAGATTCAGGTTCTCAGGAGTATATGTGATCCCCACATCACTCCTCTCTATATAACACAGCCATGTGCCACTAAAAATAATATTTCATTTGTTTCACAAATATGTCACCAGGTCCAATACTTGGATGATAAACAAAAGTCTGATACCATATATCAAACTTAGAAATTTGCCTCACTAGAAAAACTAATTATCCTTAGAATGCTTTCTTGCAAACACTTGTACTCTTCTTAGCAGTCACATTTCCTTAGTGCCTATCTTGATATCTGTGGTCTCTCTTTCATCATAGGAGAATTTACCATTCTATTTGTCTTTAGTCTTCCACAATTCAGGAAAACTATGGCAGTCAGTAGCTTTTCCATTTCTCGCTGCTGGGGATAGGGTGGGTGGGATGAGGCAGAGAATGGAATGGAGAAGAGGAAGATAAAGGCTCTGGGGTTAAAGTCAGGTTGTACTAAAGCACTGGGCAGAGAATAAGGGCATACTAAGGTTGGGCAATCCTACTTCTGTAGTGATACTGCCTCAGAAACCTAAGGAGGGGTCGATACGAGTCGGGGCCGACTCAACGGCAAATAACAACAACAACAACAACAAGGGCATACTGGGAGCTCTGGTAGCATAGTGGCTAAGGCACTTGACTGTTAACCAGAAGGCTGGCGGTTCAAACCCACTAGCCACTCCTCGGAAGGAAGATGGGGCAATCTACTTCTGTAGTGATAC
>NW_006922485.1:438350-439676 GCF_000298275.1 Orycteropus afer afer | reverse complement strand
GAAAGTTTGATCAGGTGGTTCAGAAGGCTGTTTTTGGAGCCATGATAGAGAGATAAATGCTTCAGGAGAATTATTAGTGGCTATACCAATCTGGTACTTGCTCCTTTGAGGAATGGTGCAAATTTGGAAGGACTGTTGTCAGCGGGCCACAGACAGGCCTTTATTTTTGCCTACTTGCTTCCTCTGCACTCAGTGGAAGAATCAGACCTGAAATACATATGGCAAACATACTTCTCAAATCTGAAAGTTCTGGCTACCCAGAAGTGCCTCAGACAAAAGGCCTGGTGATCTGCTTTCAAAACATCAGCCATTGAGAATCCTGTGGTTCTGCTCTGGCACATACTGGGTCACCCTTAATCACAATTGACTTGATGACAGCTGGTAGTTGTAGTAGTACAGTGACACTGATAAGTTTCAACTGATTTTATGTGAGAAGCTAAATTGAAGGTAATACTTTTAAAAGGCAATTTAGGGCTTGTTGAATTATTACAATGAATGCAATATATTAGAAATAAAGATGAAAATTATCACAAAAAGAGGCAATTGTATTTTTATAATGTTTAAACCAATTATTTCTCTATTTGATAACTTACTCCATTCAGAGTAATTAGTGATACAATATGCCCATGCAAAAGAATCCACACTTGACCAAAACATTACTTGAAGTTGTAGGTAATCTGTCATGGAACATATAAGATTTTGCAGCTTGCACAGAATAAGACAAAATGTGCTAATAATTTAATAAATAAATAGTAATAGTAATAATAATAATAATAATTTGTTAATAATTTAGATCTGTTTTCTAAAGCAATGTTGTTCTGCAAAGTCCACATTAAATTATAAAATGGCAGCATTTTTGTGAATGAGTATTATTCTTACAGGCATTATAAAGATATATTAAAACAAAAACAGTAATTATTTCTTCATTTTAATAAAGGTACCAAACTGAAGAAATATTATCAGTTCAAGTGTCTGAATATACTTTTATTATCAGTTATATTTGACTTTCAGCTATTTTTGTACTTACCTCACTTGTACATTCAAAATCCTGTTTGCTACAAGAATGGAAGAACAAGATAAACATCCTTAGGAAAATGTATTCATTGATCACATGTAAGTCTTAGTGTTCTATTAATTTTATCTTACTTTTTGATATAACATAGTAGCACTGAGTCAATTTATAATTACAAAAATGAAATTATTTTAAATAATTAAAATGAAATATTATTTGACAAAAATAAAATCATTTTCATGAAGTTAACTGATCTATTTTGAGCTCTGGTAGCATAGTGGCTAAGGCACTTGACTGCTAACCAGAAGGCTGGT
>NW_006922485.1:428220-438250 GCF_000298275.1 Orycteropus afer afer | reverse complement strand
AGGGGTCGCTATGAGTCAGGTCCGACTCGATGGCACATAACAACAACAACAACATTTTAAATGAACAACAAAGGAATATGAGAATACGCAAACCAAGAGAATATGCAGAATTGGTTACTATCATCCATAAGCCCTAGACCATTTGTGACTAGAAGTAGAAGTCCTGGTGCTTGACCTGGGTTAATAAATAGCAATGCTTGTTCTCTCTCTATTTCCACTTCCCTTTTCTCCTTCTTGTATTTCTCCATTTTAGTGCTGATTCCAGTTTCTGTCTCCAGTGTCTTCAAATTCTTCATGCCCTCTTTATCAACATCAAAACTTACAAGACAAGACTGAGTAACTCATTCAATCTATACTACAGCACATATGGCAGTGATGAGTTTTGAAAAATATTTGCACTTTTATGTAGGGACAAAGCATTAAGCTAAATGACCAAAATTCTAGTGGGGAAAGTTTGATCAGGTGGTTCAGAAGGCTGTTTTTGGAGCCATGATAGAGAGATAAATGCTTCAGGAGAATTATTAGTGGCTATACCAATCTGGTACTTGCTCCTTTGAGGAATGGTGCAAATTTGGAAGGACTGTTGTCAGCGGGCCACAGACAGGCCTTTATTTTTGCCTACTTGCTTCCTCTGCACTCAGTGGAAGAATCAGACCTGAAATACATATGGCAAACATACTTCTCAAATCTGAAACCAATGCACATGGTCTGACAGCAAGACAGAATATTTGAAAGTAAGACGGTCTTATAATGTCCTAGATACATGGTTGCCATACCCTCAGGACACAAGAAAAGTATTTTAAAGATATAAGCTAGCTCCTTAGCTCTTACCTTTACCTTCCAAGTGATTGATTATGAGTAATATATTGCTTACAAAGATAAGTGGGTCCTCACTGTCAAAACAACTTACATGCCCTTATAAAAATAAGAAGCTGGTGTGGGGAAAAAGAGCTGAAGGTCCAGTCTCCTGAGTCATGGCTGCACTTATGCAATTGTCTGTCTGTATGCATATGGTATTTCCTATGTCGCCCAAAATAGAGATTGTGAGGAAGCCCTAGCAACAAAACGAAGTATCCTCTACTTTTTCTGTTGCTGTAATGTTTTACTAATATAACTGTGTGTGCATGTTATAGGCTGAAACAAGTTAAAATATGAATCACAATGAAGTTTTATTAGCCTTGCATCACTGATTTTTTAAAAATCTTTTATTGTGATTTGAGTAAAAGTTTAAAGAGCAAATTGATTTTCATTCAAGAATTCATACACAACTTTGTTTGTGACATTGATTGTAATCCCCACAATGTACACCACTCTTCCCACTTCCTCCCTGTGGTTACCATTTCTATAAAACCAAACTCACTGCTGTTGGGTCCATTTGACTCATAGCGACCCCTCCTTGGGTTTCTGAGGCAGTATCTCTAAGGAAGTAGATTGCCCAATCTTCTTTCTGAGGAGTGGCTGGTGGGTTTGAACAGTCAAATGGCTTAGGCACTACTCCACCTTCTTTTCTATCCTTTCCTGCCTTGTGAACTTTATCTCTGGGCAAATGCTGCCCTTTGGATCTTGTCTGCTTGATTATTCTAAGGAGTGCTACTTCCCTGGTGTTATTGTTCACCTAATAGATCTGCCTATTCACTACTGTTAACTGAAATGATAGAATTAATAAATTTTTTGTTTTGTAAAAGAAACTAATACTTCTTTATCTAAATCCCAAGCTAATAAACAGGTTCCTAGTCACTTGCTTCTTTCTACAAATAGGGAAAAAAAAAAAAAAAAGAAAGAAAAACCAACTAAACAAAGAACAAAACAAGGCGGAATCAACAGCACTTAATACTGGGAATTTTTAAAGTAACCAGAATGGCTTCATTAGACGATTTTCCTTATTCTGGCCATGCAGCCCACTCACTGCCAAATCGCAGTTTAGAAAGAGAAAAAAAGTAGAGACAAAGGTAAGAGAAAGAGGAGGAAAGTGAAAATAAAGAGGGTAGAGCAGGGAGGTGGAAAGGTCAGTGCTGATCACATCTCCCTTCAGCACTGGGGATGGAGGCTAGAACTCCATAGAGCCAAAAAAGAAACTTGAGTAGTGCTTACTAAGGAGCGCTGGTGGCATAGTGCCTAAGCCATTTGACTGCTAACCAGAAGGCTGGAAGTTCAAACCCACCAGAGACTCCTCAGAAGGAAGACTGAGAAATCTACCTACGTATTGATATACTGGCATGGACTCAATGGCAGGGAGTTTGGTTTTTGGAGTGCTTACTATTATGTCATCTCACCCCCTAGGAAAGAAGGAATAGGAAAAAATATAAGAAGGAAAAAGTGGGGAGAGAAAGAGGGATGAAGAGAAAGAAACTGTCAAACATGTGACAAAAACTCTTCAGATCCAAAACTTTGTGAGACCCTATCCTCTCTGGAATGTTTTTAGCTACTCTAGGAATTGAATGCAAGACTTTCCAGTACTGAACTACAGATTTAGGTCATTCATGTTTATTTATCAAAATTTCTCGATGAGAGGAAATCATTTCAAAGCACTGGATCACATCTTTATCTGGATGATCATTATGAAACATTTTAGCATCCCTTGCTCAGTTACCTTCTCTAATTTTAATTAGTATGGGCCTAATAAATTTGGAGGAGCTCTGGTAGCGTAGTGCCTAAGGCACTTGACTGCTATCCAGAAGGCTGGCGGTTCGAACCCACCAGCCACTCCTCGGAAGGAAGATAGGGCAATCTATTTCCGTAGTGATACTGCCTCGGAAACCCAAGGAGGGGTTGCTATGAGTCGGGTCCCACTCGATGGCACATAACAACAACAATAAATTTGGAATATATTTAACTGTCATTCTATGACTCTATACTGAGTAGCCACATTGTCAAGGCTATGTGCTCTGAACTGTTGTTGGGCAATACAAAACATGAATATCATCTTGTCTTCCACTCCATACAAATATAATTGTTCTAAGGCAAAATTTGAACAATATAAAACCAATATAAATCCTGTGACATTTTAAAATTTGACAATTCCAAAAATTGGTAATTCCTTTCAATTTGTCTTCAGTATCTTAAACAACTTGCTTGATGTTACCCATTTAGTATATCAAAGATTAAATTATTTGCCTAAGGCAAGAAATTTATCTGAGTGTAGTAGATTCTACTCCCAGGTTTTGCCACTTTTGTGATTCTTAGTCTTTTCTCAAAATTCAGTGAACATCAGAATCCCCTGGAAGGTTTGCTGAAACACAGATTGCTGGGCACTACTGTTTCTGATTCTGTCTATTTTCAACAAATTCTATCTTGTCACATGTGGTTGGTATGAATAAGATCAACTCAATGTCACCTAACAGACATTTAATATGTAACAAAAATTGAGATATGAACCCCAGATATGAACTCAGGGCCCAGAATCAAGATGCTCAAGCACTATGTCTCTATATACCCCTTGATTTTACAATGTTATATTTTGATAGAGATATTTACTGGGCACCACTGATGCATAGAATAGGAGCACCTCAACTAAACTGAGGATCTAAAGAAGGCTTTGTAGAAGAGCTGAGTGATTGTTGACAGCTGAAAGAGTATTTACAAAAGTTTGAATCCATCTCAGTACTTAGTAGCTGTGTGACCTTAAGTTAATAATGTACACTCCATCTGAAAATTGAGACTTGAAGAGATTGAGTTACCAACTTTATAGGTTATTGGGTAAATTAGATAAAACAGACAAAGTATTAAACACAGTGCTTATTAAACAATAGACTGTGTATGCTGAGCTTACATCAGTGGAAGGCAAATAGTAGTGTCAGTGATTGGTAATGGGTCTGTATCATATACCATCAGTGTAATATTTTAAAACAAGTCATAGTATGCCATGAATTTTTTGAGCTCCTTAGCAAAGAAGTTTCTCTTGCCATCAAAATGCATATAATGAAAGGTATATAAAATTCTTCATTGATCTTAAAAGAGCTGGTGTGGTCTTCTTGGATGATTTTCATAAAGTTCTCTACTTAAAGAGTGCTAATAGTTTCTGAAATCCTGTAAAGAGCTTTTAACTCTTAAAATTAGACATTTGCTTGGTTGTCATCATATAGTTTCCCCATTAAAAATACTAGTGTTGTCAAATGCTTGATCACTACAAGATAAGGCAAATAATATGTCTCCAATACCTTCCTCCAATTCTCTGCAAGTGTTCCAGTAAGCAGTGATAGAGATCCATATTCTTACGGCTTAGATCAGCAAGCAACTCTCCAAAATACTTGGGGTCCAATTTTTCAGGGCCAGCATCTTGAATTATAACCTGAGGAAAGCATCAATCATAATTATAAATAATATTAAGTTTTTCTAAGTTCACAGATGTTTTGATGTGAAATGAAAACAAACAAAATAATATATTAATGCAAGTAACTCATTTCAAAGTCATCATGTAAATTAAGCCACTAAATTTTCTTTGCATATGAAGCATACATTTTTCAATATGAGAGGAATTTAAAGAAAAAACAGCATTACAATAACATTTTCAGTTTCACTTCAGTCAAGGCTGAGTGGTCTAATGAATGCACAATTTGAATAATTTATATAAAAATTATTTAACATAGGTGCTTAATTAAAACAGTAAAACAAGTAAATCAAAATCTCTAAATTGCCCATTATCACAAATGGCTTAGTCATATGTCTCCTTTGGGAAAAGGAAATATGAATTATTTAAATTATATTGCTTATAGAAAATTACTTTCATTTAAACTTACATCTTCTCAGAGAAAGCCAGCTTGATTTAGTAGTATATTTTAAAATTAGATTAGATAAACCTACTTAATTCAAAGTATTTTTGTGTATTTCTTTCTGGACTCCATTTATCATTTGGACTGTATGTCTGTCAATCTGACATGGGAAAGAGTAGCTTAGGGCTAAGTATAGAAAATTCATAGACCTCTGAGACATTTGAAATGTTGAGCACAAATTATTATGAGTAAAGTCCTAGGTAAGACACATTCTGTTGACTTCATATGGTTTCATACCAAACTTTTCAATATTGTTGGCCACCTTGCCTCCTGTCCCCAAGACACACTGCCTGGAGGAAAATAACGTAGGTTGTACTCCATACCACCTTTGATATTGCATGTGGTACCAAAGGTGCCTTATAAACACATTTATCCTTAAAAGTATGTAGATGATAAATGGACTTCAGATTTGACCATTGATTCTTCCTTTTCAATATGTCCTCTGAATGTAGACCCTAAAATATCATGCATGTTGAGGCAAATAGGAGAAATACAAAGTGAGCAAAGATGAAACCTCATAATTATGTCTGGGATATGGAAAGCCATTCATAAATAGTAAGTGAAAAAAGCAAGATAGAAAGTAGTGTATTAGTATCATTATGCTTTTATTGAGATATGTGTATTTTTAAAGTCTGGGAAAATAGATACAATGTTAGGATTTATTTCTGAGTGGTGGATTTTTTTAATTTTTATTTATTTATTTTTTTGCCTATCCATGTGTTCTATTTTTTTTTCTATAAAGATAACAGATCATTTCTCTAGTAAAAAGAGGAAAAATCCAAAACAAATAAATAAAACAATATTTTTGAAAGCTTCCTTTGTTATTTATTTTCATTTAGCTATCTTGTCCATGTACCCATTGGAGTTGCTTTCCTAGGGAGCTAATGATTGGATCCTAAACAGAGCAAAGCCTCCTATATGAAGGCATGAGTAGATGGGTAAACCTTTAAAGTCAGCGTCATCATATAGTATGCTTAAATGTCCTAGAATTAACAAGATGTGTGTGTGTGTGTGTGTGTGTGTGTGTGTGTTTACCAGTTGCCATTGAGTCAATTTTGACTTGTGGTGACCCTATGTGTTTCAGAGAACAACTGCATTCTGTAGGGTTTACAATGGCTGTGACCTTTTGGAAGTAGATCACCAGGCCTTTCTTCTGGGGTGCCTCTGGATGGATTCGAACAGCTAACCTTTCAGTTACCTGAACCTAGCCTAGTGCTAACCATTTATACTACCCAGTGACATATATATATATATATATACACACACACACACACACACATACATATACATATATACATATACACACACATGCATAAGCATTTAAATGCCATATATATATATATATATATATATATATATATAAATGTTTACATGAACATTGTAACCCTTTCTATTTCTCACTATGTTCTCTATTCCAGCCATAGTGGATGCCATCATGGTCCTGGGCACTATGCTAGTCCTGACTCTGAGCATTTATTCATGTAGTTTGCTGCTTAGAACACCCTCTATCCTTGCCTTACATCCAAATATTACCCATCCTTCAAAGTGTATCTTAAGATCTATTACCTCCATGGAAACTGAAACTATGCCATCCAAGAAACTAAGTTCAATTCAGCTCTTTGGAGTACTGTCTTGAATTGTTTTCATATTATTTTACACATTTAAGTTTTTTTCTCTCAGTGCTCTCTCACTAACACACACACACACACAAATCGAAACTTAAGCATAAAGAATGAGTTACACTTTTTGATATATCCTATGGAATCTAGCATAGTACTGATTGAACACCTTATAGCTCAGTAAGTATTTGCTAAATTGAAAAAAAGCAATCTACATGATTAGAATTGACTGCAAATGCCGGCGGATTCTGGATAGAATTTTTCCACAAGGTTTTCCCTTAAAGAGGCCAATACAAGAATAGAAAAAACAAAATCAAACCAAACCCACTGCTGTTGAGTCAGATCTGACCCATAGCGACCCCTCCTTGGATTTCCCAGGAGGTATCACTATGGAAGTAGATTGCCAGATCTTCCTTCTGAGAAGTGGCTGGTGGGTTAAGAACTTCCAGCTTTCTGAGTAGCAGTCAAATGCCTTAGGCACTAAACCACCAGAGCTCCTACAAGAATAGGTATGATAGCAAATATAGCATAGGCAACACTTCCCCAACATTGTTCTGGTGGTCCTTTACATACTCTTCCTAAGTTCAAATTAGTATAATTGCAGCTACTTCAATGAACAGACATTAAAGTTCTATCTAGATGATCTTGTCCATCCTCTCCCAAGTAATAGACCCTGCTCAAGAAATGAAGGCTGCTATTAGGCAAATCTTTCTTCAGAGTCAGCATGAATACTGAAAAGTTTATTTAATGTTTCATACATGCATTTCCCCTTTATTGACCATTTATATAGTCACCACACTGGGAATAGACTTCAAAAATTGTTTCAGGTATTATTTTAATATTGACTAGCTCTGGTGGCATAGCCTAAGGCATCTGACTGCTAACCAAAAGGCTGGTTGGTGGTTCAAACCCACCAGCCACTCCTTGGAAAGAAGATTGGGTGATCTACTTCTGTAATGATATCACCTCAGAAACGCAAGGAGGGGTCGCTATGAGTCGGATCAGACTTGACAGCAGTGAGTTTGGTTTTGGTTTGGAGCTGGATAAGGGAAGGAAGACTGGGCAATCTACTTCCATAGAGATACTACCTCAGAAACCCAAGGAAGGGTTTCTATGAGTCTGATCTGATTTGATGGCAGTGAGTTTTTTTTTTTTTTTTATATGTTATATAAATTTATATGTGTGCATGCATGTACATCCATATTCTTAATAAACTGCATAGGCGACACACACATGGATACTTCTTAGACATAACAAAACACCTCACAAGATTGGTTTTCTGGTCTTGAAGGCTTATGACAATAGTCTTTTGGGACAACTTGGTCAATTGGTATAATAGAGTTCATAAAGTTTATGTTTTACATCCTTGTTTGGTGAGCAGAGTCTAGGGTGTTGCCAACTTGTGAGTGGCCATCTAAGATACAACTACCAGTCTTTACTTGTTTGGAGAAAAAGAGAAAGAAGGAAAGGAAAGACTCAGAGAAGAAACTAGTCTATAAGCCTGGCATTTTACAAGAAGCATGGCCTCATCTACCCTGAAACCAGAAGAACAAGATGGTGCCCAGCTACCACAATAGATGGAGCCTGATAGAATGGGAGAAAAACACGAAAGAGAACTCAAATTCTTTAAAAAATGTCTAGAATTACCAGACAAGTTGAGAATAGAGGACTCCCCGAAACTATCACCCTGATTATTCTTTAAACCTTGAACGGAATGTGTCTCCTGAGATCACCTTTTAGCTAAATAACAGATTAGCTCATAAAAGAAAAAAATATCACCTGTGGGTACTGAGCATCTTGAAAAATCCATCTATAGGAGACCAAAGGGCTAATTATTATTCTAAAGCAAAGATAGAAGTGTAAGGGGCAGGAAAATTATATTACCAGAAACAAAACATCCAGAATGGAATTAATGATAAAGTCAACACAACTTTAAAAATGTAACCAGTGTTATTGAACAATTTGTGTACTAATTGTTAAATGGTAACCATATTCCTGTGTAAACTTTCACCAGAAATACAATAAAATACTATTTTAAAAAATATTTACTTCTTTTTTGCACAAATATTCTCCTGTCATTGTGCTGCACAGTTGTAGACTTTTTAGGCACACAATTTTTTGCCCATATGAATCTTTTGAGCCATTAAGAAGACCTCTGCTCAGGTGTTTTTTGCATGGTGGGTCTAGACATCCAAATAAGGAATCTCAGACACCACAATAAGGAATGATCTATATCAACTCTTTGTTTTTGTTTATATATAGAAAGAGCTGTCTGAAATACCAAAAATAAGTAATCTAATTTTGAGAAAAGGGAATAACTAATATTAGATGAGAAAACATTGTGCTATGCACATTGCATAAAGATTAAATGAGGTAACACTGTCTTGTAACCACTACACGATATTGCTCCCCAGATGATCTTTTGTATTTGTTCTCTCTGACTACTTTGGAATTGCAACATCCTAATTACACCTTTATCTAAGTGCTAGTTGACCTAGGACATGAAACAGTAAGGAATTTGATTTTATTAGCAAGGAACCATACAAAATACAGCTAAAGTGCATATAATAAATTTTTTCAGCTGTACGTAAGGCCGCTTTCCCTAAAAGAGATGTTAATGTGGAAAAGCAGGAAGTAAAATTTTACTTTTCTGTGTGAATCTATTCCTTCCCAGTTTTGTACAGTCTACAATTAGCAATAGCATTTGAGAAACTCAGTGAAAAACAAAATCTAGTTGTGTTCAAAATGTTGGAGGGAACATGACAGGGGAGGCGAGATTACTATCTTTTGCTAAGTCTTTGATAGGACTAGTGCTAAAGATTAAGGTGAAATTTTCCAATCATAGACTGTGGCAGGCCAACTTGTAATATTTTCCATTACTAAAGCTCAGTTCCTTACAGCTTCTCAGTTTTATTGGAACTGTTTGTGGGTGTGTTTCACCATTTATTTGAGAGTTGGCTCAAAGCCATGTACTTGTTGCCTTGCACAAGCAAAGATAGGAGGTCTCCTAAGAAAACAAATGCTTTGGACCAGAGTAATGATAGATTTAATAGATGGCAGTTTTCTCTCTGTGACAATATTGAATTAATAGACTTGAGGTAGAGCTACATTCCATACACACTTATTGGCCTGATGAATGAGAGCTATCTCAAACATCAATCTTGGATGTTAGCTTTAGCTTTTCACATATAAATATAAACAGGCCAGGAATACAGATTGTGCTGAAGAATAGTGCTCCCAGATATATAAAATGTTATATTTCTCCAAAAATATTACAAAAATTATTAAAAATTCTTTAGCATGCATCAATCAACTAGCTTCAATCAGATCACTATTTGACTATAAAAATGGCTATAAATATGTCAGGCAGTACAATTCCTTGTTTCTGATTGCAGGTCTGAAGGCCTTGATAAAAATTGCTCTAGCAAACCCAAGGTAAAGCAAAAGTCTTTAAACGTGCAACTGGAGGGAAATTAATGGTCAATTTTCAGGAAAGCTGTACAAAAGAAGTCATTTGTAAAGGGAAACCATGGGACTTACCCAAGTGATGACTATTGCCTTGGAAGTTCTTGTTCTGGTTCCAACTTTGGGCTTTGTTTTATTTTTGTGATGTGTAGCTAACCAGACGGCTGGCGGTTCAAA
>NW_006922485.1:419034-427839 GCF_000298275.1 Orycteropus afer afer | reverse complement strand
ATCCTACTTCCGTAGTGATACTGCCTCGGAAACCCAAGGAGGGGTCGCTATGAGTCGGGGCTGACTCGACAGCACATAACAACAACAACAACATAGTAGACATACGTTAGTTGTTGATTTGGATTGAGTTGTCTATATTTTCTTTCCTGATCACCCTCATGATTAATGACATATTTGTGAGAATGTTACTCAGGGCTAAGGATAGTCATGGTCAATGAACAAATCACAATCCTGTAGTAAAGGGGCTTTGCATAAGTGTGCACATGTCTCACCTATTTAGAAGAGTTATTAAGAAAATTATAAAGTCAAAGTGCTGAGTTATATTAAAGCGATTATGCACAAATACTTAACCCTTTGAAAGGTCATGAACATATTGAGTAGTAAGGTCTGCTGTGCTGAAATCCCACTGGGTAGTAATTTATGAACTATTACATGACAATGTAAAGTCTCACCATCAGTAAAAGGTTACAATATGTAAATAATATCTATATATCCAGGAAGGCTTATAAGGATATGATGACATTTGTAGATAAGTAAGGTTACAATTTGATTAACTTTGCTTTGGTTTGGGGCATTTAATAGCTAGTAGTCTAATTCAAGCCATAGTTAACCCAGTGAGCATTAATTCCTATGAAATTAAAATTTAGGGCTTATGTAATTTGGCTTATAGGGTAATAAACATAATCCATCCCTTTCTATTTTGTACTAAAGTTGCAATCTTTGTAGAGGGAAAAGTGTTAGAATTTTAGGTTCTGAAAATATTCACTGCTGTTTTTGTTTCCAGAGATACTGCAATAATGGAATTATGTATTACAGGTAGTCCCAATTTATGATGTATTTGAGTTACCATCAGCCACACTTACAACTGTCCATTTTTGTTTTTGTATATCTTATTGTTAGTTACATGTACTACATACAGAGTTTCAGTGCATAATTTGCTGATGTTATCATTCTCAGATGTTCACTTGCATGTGTTCAGTTTCTGATTTACTGTTCAGAATACTGCCATATAAAAAGAAAACAACAACAACAACAAAAATATGGCCGCATAGATTTAGTTTTCTAAACTAAATCAGGGGCTTCAATTGAAAACATGCTGATGGCTTTGCTGAACTTGATAGGCAGATTCAGGAAGCAGTGAGATGTTACTGTGAAATATATGCAGAAAAAAATGAAAAAGACCACACAGACAACTCTCACTAATTTGCAGACTAGAAATGCTATCTCCATTTCCAGGGATAATCTAGATGATCCAGAACCTTTCACAAGTAGAGTTACTACCAAAACTGACAAAATGCCTATGTCATCCAAATCTCCTTCACCATCAGAATAAATATTTATAATTTGTGTATTTTTATGTGTGTGTGTGTGTATATATATATATCTCAGATCTCTGGTGGTGTAGTGCCTAAGGCATTTGACTGCTAACCAGAAGGCTGGCGGTTCAAACCAACCTGCCACTCCTCAAAAGGAAGATTGGGTGATGTACTTCCATAGTGATACCACCTCAGAAACCCAAGGAGGGGTCACTATGAGTAGGATTCAACAGTGAGGTTTCTTTTTAACTATTATATATATATATATATATATATATATATATATATATATATTTGTAAGTTTATACATAATGTTTCCAAACTCCAAAGATAGAAAGACCAGATTTATAAGGACACTGATCATGAAAGGTAATAATGACATTTTAAAAAAAGTATTCTATTTACGTCAGAACCAGTTTATGACAGAGTCATTGTAATGGGACCTCATTGTAAGTCAGGAACTACCTGTATATAGTACCTGGGATGGTGTAAATTTTCAATAATTGTCACTGGATTTAATATACTGTACAGTAATCTCAATTCTAAAATGAAGACTTCTTCACTCAACATGACAGTTCTGTACTTAAAGTAAATTCCTAATTTAATTCTGTAAGTGAAAAAATATGTTTCAGTAAGGAAAGTGAAAGTCACAAGAATAGTAAATGAAAAGGGTGTCATCACAACAGAATCAACTGAAATAAAAAAAAGACACTGACAGAATATTATGAAAAACTGTACTCCAAGAGATTTGAGAACCTAGAAGAGATGGACAAGTTTCTGGAATTAGAAGACCTACCTAAACTATCTCACTTAGAAACAGAATACTTGAACAGACCCATAACAAAGGAAGAAATTGAACAGGTCATTAAAAAAAAAAAAAAAAAACTTCCCACAAGAAAAAGTCCTGGCACTGATGGCTTCACTGGAGAGTTCTACCAAATATTCAGAGGAGTTGACACCTATGCTACTCAAGCTATTCCAGAACACAGAAAAAGATGGAATACTCCCAAACTCATTTTATGAAGCAAGCATAACACTAATACCAAAACCAGGGAAAGACACTACTAAAAAGGAAAACTACAGACCAATATGCCTCATGAAAATAGATGCAAAAATATTCAACAAAATCTTAGCCAACAGAATCTGACAACATATCAAAAAAATAATACATCCTGACCAAATGAGATTCATACCTGGTATGCAAGGATGGTTCAACATCTGAAAAACAATTAATGTAATCCACCACATAAACAAAACAAAAGAAAAGACCATATGATTATATCAATTGATGCAGAAAAGCCATTTGATAAAATACAACACCTGTTCCTGTTCAGAACTCTCAGCTAAACAGAGATAGAAGGGAAATTCCTCAACATAATAAAGGACATATATGCAAAGCCAAAGCTCAACATCTATTAATGACAAAAGACTAAAAACATTCTCCTTATGAATGGGAACCAGACAAGAATGGCCTCTATCACCACTTCTGTTTAACATTGTATTGGGAGTACTAGCCAGGGCAATAAGGCAAGAAAGAGAAATAAACTGCCTCCAAATTGTCAAAAAGGAAGTAAAGCTATCTCTCTTTGTGGATGATATGATCCTGTACATAGAAAACCCAAGAGACTCAGCAAAAAAACTAATGGAACTAATAGAGAGGTTCAGCAAAGTGGCAGAATACAAGGTCAACATACAAAAATCAGTTGGATTCCTCTACACCAACAGAGACTTCTGATAAAGAAATAAGGGCCACTTCTTGGAAGGAAGGTTGGGCAATCCACTTCCATAGTGATACCGCCTTGGCAACCCAAGGAAGGGTCGCTATGAGTCGGGTTTGACTAGATGGCACATAACAACAACAACAACAATGATAGCTACTAAAAAGATAAAATATCTAGGAATAAATGTTACCAGAGACACAAAAGACCTATACAAAGAAAACTATAAAACACTAGTACAGGAGACAACAAGGGATCTACATAAATGGAAGAACCTGCCTTATTCATGGATAGGTAGACTGAATATTGTGAAAATGTCAATACTACCTAAAGCAATCTACACATTTAATGCAATCCTGATCCAGATTCCAACAAAATTTTTTAAGGACATGGGAAAATCAATTGCTAATTTCATATGGAAAGGAAAGAGACCTCGGATAAGCAAAGCACTTCTGAAGAAGAACAAAGTGGGAGGTCTCACACTCCTGGACCTTAAAACCTACTATGCAGCCACAGTTGTCAAAATGGCATGGCATTGATACAACGATAGGCAGATAGACCAGTGGAAAAGAATTGAAAGCCCAGAAATGGGCTTCCATTTATGGACAGCCGATCTTTGACAAAAGTCCAAAACCCATTAAATGGGGAAGAGATAGTGTCTTTAACAAATGGTGCTGGCAAAACTGGATATCCACTTGCAAAAAAATGAAACAAGACCCATACCTCACCTCATACATAAAATCAAACTCAAGTTGGATCAAAGACTTAAATGTAAAACCCAAAACTATAAAATTCTTCAAAGATAAAATAGGGGCAAATCTAGGAGCCCTAATTTACAGCATAAATATAACCCAGAATGCATAGGAGGTAGAAGAGAAGCTATATGACTGGGACCTTTTAAAAATTAAATTCTTATGCACAGCCAAAGGCTTCATCAAAAGGGTAAAAACCTATAGATTGGGAAAAAATATTTACCTATAACATATCTGACAAAGGACTTATCTCCAAAATCTATAGAAAATTTCAACACCTCAACACGAAAAAGACAAACAATCTAATTCATAAATGGGCAAGAGACTTGAACAGACACTTCACTAAAGACAATATGCTGGCAGCCAACAAACACATGAGGAATTGCTCGGGATCTTTAGTCATTAGAGAGACACAAAGCAAAACAACGGTGAGATACCATCTCATCCCAGCAACAATAGCAAAGTTCAACAGGAAAGAAAATAAAAATGCTGGCAAGATTGAGGAGAGATTGGAACTCTTATGCACTGCTAATGAGATTGCAAAATGGTACAACCATTGTGGCAAATGGTATGGCGTTTCCTTAAAAACCTGAAAATAGAAATACCATTTGACCCAGCAATTCCATTACTAGGAATATATCCTAAAGATATGAAAGGCAGGACACGAACAGACATATGCACACCTATGTTCATCACAGCACAATTCACCATAGCAAAGAGATGGAAATAACCTAAATGCCCATCAATGGATGAATGGATAACCAAATTATGGTATAGTCACACAATGGGATACTATGCTATATTATAGAACAATGAAGGATATGCGAATCATCTCACAACATGGATGAGCCTGGAGGATATTATGCTGAGTGAAATAAGTCAATCACAGAAGGACAAATATTGTATGAGCCCATTACTGTAAAAAGACAAAGAAGGGTTTTCTTAAGGAAGGGAACTCACTTTGTAGGTTACTGGAGTACGGAAGGAAGGGGAGGGAATAACTTCAGGCTAGTTGGGGGCCACATGCTGAGGTGGATAAAAGGAGGCATGGTATGGAAAGAGTCTGTGACCACCATGATAACATTAGGGAAAGGGAGGACATCTTATGTACACATAAGATATAGATGACAGAGGCTATTACCAGTATATCCACAATACTGCATTACCATTAACACTAAACACCAGGTGTGGTAGTTAAGTTTGTGTGTCAACTTGGCTGGACTGGGTTGAGTGGCTAGGCAGCCGGATGTAGTATTCCCCACAATGAGACTGGCAATCAACTCCATGGTGGAATCTACTGTGAGCAGCTGTGTATAAGGAGAAGCTTTTGGAAATGATCTCTAGTTTATGGCATGCTTGAACCTTGTATGTTTGCCATGTCGTTGTTCAGTAGCCTGCCATGCTCTGCTGACCCTGGGACTTTCAATGGACTTCAATTAATGACCTGCCTTGTGGTTTGGTAACATCAGCAGCCAGTAGCTGCCTGAGCAAAGTGATGCTCTCGCTTCAGTGGGCCAGAAGCAAGAGGCAGAGCTAAAGCCCAAGGTCTAGGGTTTCACACAGTCCCTAGAGCATGGCACTTTGAGCTCAGACTTCTAACCTCCTGAACTGTAGAGAATAAACTATTGTTTGTTCAAGCCATCCCATTTGTGGTATATATTCTTGTCAGAGCAGGACTAGGTAACCAAAACACCAGGCTACAGATAAACATATAAACATCTGAGAAAATCAGATGGGGGTCAGTGAACAGTAGTATACTCTAGACGAAGGATAGATTCAGCTGAGGCTAATCTTGCACAGAGACTAGTGATACAAAATACCCACAATCCTTACAGAAACAATAGAAGACAGACATAGAGCAATCCCTCACAGACAGCCAGACACTGTGGGAGAGAGATCCAATGGATCTACCAACTCAGGACCATAGTACTGTGGGACAGCAGCCTCAATTGGCACAACAAAATGCATAAAAATCTTGTTCCACACTTACCATGGTGAGTAGTGACTGGGGTCTTAAAAGCTTTCAAGCAGTCATCTAAGATGCTGCTAATGGTCTCCTATCATCGGAAGCAACAAAGAGTGCAAAAAACCAAGGGGATTTGGAAGCAATCAGCCCTAGGACATGATGGACCTTGAGACCAAAAGAAGTAGATGATGCCCGGCTACCAATGTCAACCACTCGGACGGGATCAAAACTGGAGATCCTGGATAGAGTGGGAGGAAAATGTGGAACAAAATCCCAAAACAAAATAACGACCAGAATTACTGGTCAGATGGAATCTGGTGGGACCCCCCAATACTATGGCCCTGGGATACATTTTGGGCCTGGGATAAAACTCACTCCCAGGGGCCGGGTCTCAGCCCAATAGTAAACAAGATGTACACACAGACCACTCAAACCAGGGTGACACACCCACATACTCTATGGAGATGGATCCATTGGAACAATTGACCATGGGGCACCAGAGGGACAACATTCTCACGGAGGAAATGCAGGACACACAGGAGTGCATAACTATGAGGGGCACTGGTGGGGGGTTACTGTGAAGGGAGGGGGGAGAGTGGGTTAGGATTGTGGATAGTAATTGGGGAGTGAAACCAAATGTACACAAAATGTTGAATGTAAAAGAAACTCTGCTCAGTAAACTTGTACCTAAAGCACAATAAGAAAAGAAAAGAAAAAAAAAAAAAAAAGTGGAACTTGGAGCCAAAAGATCAGCATCATGCCTGAGCTCCTGCATCCTATTTGTGGGTTATGTAAATTGCTTAACCTCTCTAAACCTCAGATTTCTTATTTGTATAATGGAGATAACTTATCACCTATTTTTTAAAGTTGCTGGGTGTTCTGGTTACCTAGTGCCACTCTGACAAGAACATAGCACAGATGGGATGGCTTTAACAAACAGGAGTTTATTCTGACAATTTGGAGACTTTAAGTCTAAATTCCAAGTCCAGGTTCTAGGGGCTGGGTGAAAAACCCTCAGCCTTGTGCTTCAGCTCTGCCTCCAGCTCCCAGCCCATTGAAGCCAGAGGCACTTCTTCACTCAGACAGCTGCTGGCTGCTGAGGCTGACAAGCCAAGGTTGACAAGTAAAAAGGCACAGTCCTAGTCTTACCAAACCACATTAATTTAAAATTAGTCCATTGTAAGTCCCAAGATCGGCAGAGCATAGCAGGCTACATGCAGGGTCCAAGCATGCCATAGGCTAGAAACTATCCCCAAGGCTTCTCCTTATATACAGGGAGCAGATCACATCCCAAAGGCAGCTACCCAGCTGCTTGTGGTAGATCCCACCATGGAGTTGATTGCCAGTCTCATCATGGGGAATAACTACCACCAGCTGCCCAGCCACTCAACCAGGCCCAGCCAAGTTGACATACAAACCCAACTACCATACTGGGGATATCAAATAAAATGAAATGGGATCACTATGAATTGGAATCGACTGCATGACAATGGGTTTAGGGGGTAAAGTACTTTTTTCTACCAGACTTAGCTGCTTGAGAGTAGAGATGCTGTCTTTATATGTTTTTTTATTGTTGTAAAAATATAGGTAATTCAATGTTGGTCAGTTCAACATTTTTTACTTGTATAATTCAATGAAACCAATTACATAAGTTATGTTGTGAAACCATCACCAACATCCATTGTTATATTTTGTATCCTAATAAGTAGAAATTCGTTGCTAGATAAATAAATGAAGATTCTCCTTTTTTGCCTTCCCTCCTGCCTCTGGTAACCACTGTTAAACTCTCATCTCCATACATTTGCCTATTCTAGATATTTCATATTATTGATATCCAACAATATTTGTGTTTTTGTGATTGACTTCTTTCATTCAGCATAATGTTTTCAAGTTTCTTCCATGTTGTGGCATGTATTGGGACCTCACTTTTTTTTTCCATCTTTTTATTTCCAGCACTTAGCCTAGGGCCTGAATATTGTTGTTGTTAGATTCTACAGAGTAGATCCCAACTCATGGTGACCCCACATGCGCAGAGTAGAATTTCTCCACAGGATTTCCAAAGGCTGTGACCTTTTGGAAGCAGACTGCCAGGACTGTCTTCTAAGGTGTGTCTGGCTGGGTTCGAATTACTAACCTTTTGGCTAGTAATTGAGTGCTTGACTCTTTGTGCCAGTCATGTGCTCTCCCCTGAATTTTGGAAGCTCTGATGGTATAGTGCATAAGGCATTTGACTGCTAACCAGAGTAGAATAGATGGAAAAGCACCAGCTTTGTGAAATGTAATCAAGGCTGTCCTCATTCACTTTTGGTATTTATTTGTGTGATGCTTTTACCACCACCCAATCCAAAACTAGATAGGTGGTTTGGATTTTCATTTTACAATGAATACAGGGATTTTAATAATTGTATAATTAAATTATTCATTCTGGCTGTAAAATAAAATTATGATATTCTCTATGATAAAAATGACTATCAAGAACTTATAAAAAAATTTTTAAATAATTTATAACTTTCACTTGTGGATAATGGGAATTTCTCAACTACTCATGTTTGTCTTTTTTTCTACGCTTTCCAGGAAGTCCCAAGCCAAGTTTATGGCTCAATATTACTAATGACATAGAACCCTGTGTCCTGAACTTCTATGTATTCTCTTTTTATTTTGGTATTATTGCTCCATGTATATTTACATTGTCCCTGACATTTATTTCTTTTTTATTCTTCTGCTTTTTTTCAAGGGATATATTTTATTCTTTAAAGTAGCCCAGGTAAGTGGAGGAATTAACTATGCATATTCTCTAAATCTTTCAATGCAATTTACCTTATATTCCACCTGTTTTCTTAAACCTGAAGTTAAAACCTATACCCATAAACCAAATGTAGAATTTACAAGATCTCAGTGGCATGATTTTTTCATTCATTCAAAACACATTTATTGAGAACTTACCATGTCCTAAGCACCATCTTAAGGTATTATCCTAAGCAGTAAAGACATACCTAAATGATGCCACTGAATTTTGGGCCTGGTGATTAAGGCATTGGTCATATTATTATAGA
>NW_006922485.1:418009-418684 GCF_000298275.1 Orycteropus afer afer | reverse complement strand
AATAAAAGTGATTTCAAGAATGTGGTGAAACTGGGATCTGGCTCTGGCTTACAAAGAGTTAAGTCACATATGAGTAGTAAGGAAATGACAGTAGTGAGTTTTGCAGGTGAAGCGACAGAAAAAGATGAGATCATAAGTCAATGGAATGGTAAACCAAAATCTGGTGGTGCAGTGAATTACTTGATATGGCTTTTCTAGTCATAGAATTTGTAACTCCCACTGGATTATTGGTTAGGACCATGCAAATAAGGTGTGTAGAACTCTGATGTTGGAATTGGTTAGTTTTGTCACTCTATCATGTTTAAAATGAGCCATGCTAGAAGCAGAGAAGGGATATCACTGTTATCAAGAGAGAAAATCTGGGACTTCTGGTAAGATGGAGGAATAGGAAGACAAGCGACACAGACCGTCCTCAACAAAGAAAAGAGAAACCAATTGACAGAGATACAGAAGATAATCCTGGAGCCCTGAGCTTTGAAAGGAAGTATACAGAAGTGCATTAGGCATCAACTAGTGAAAAAACCTGAATGAAAATAGTGAGATAGAGATGGTCAGAGCTGCAGACTGTCAGCTACTCTGAAGGGACCAACAGCCTGAATACTTCCAAGTGGTGTTAGGGCATTAGAATTGATCTAAAGATCAGCCCTGGTTCCCAAGGGCTGCAGGGATGACTGT
>NW_006922485.1:413572-414544 GCF_000298275.1 Orycteropus afer afer | reverse complement strand
TATGGAAGTATCCAAAGTAAATAAGCCTACAAGATTGTAAACAGGGAACCAGAGACATCAATTGACAAATGAGGACAACTACAAACCAAAAAAAGGGAAAAAATTATGTAGTTACAGAACTTCTAAACGGTAGGGAAGTCAAAACAACTACAAAATAGACCAACAGTTCTAAACTTGGGTAGAAAAGTATAAATCACAGGGTAACCTCAAAAAAAAATAAATAAACTTTCACATCAAAATAAGAGGACCAGCCAAAATATTCAGCAAATACTACAACAATGGCAACGAAGGAAGTGATAACAGGATTCATAAACAAAACGAGCTCAGCACAGAAAATTATATGGAACAAAGAAACCAACACCACGAAAAGGCACATAACAAAATATCAGCAACAAATTCATACTTGTCGATAATTACATATCTGGCAAGGGACTTATCTCTAAGATTTATAGAAAATTTCAACACCTCGACAGCAAAGGGATCAACAATCCAATTGGAAAATGGGCAGAAGACATGAATAGACACCTCACCAAAGAGGATATTCAGGTGGCCAGCAAATACATGAAGAGATGCTCACAATTATTGGTCATCAGAGAGATGCAAATCAAAATAAGAATGCAATACCATGTCACCCCAGCACTGATGGCAAAGTTCAACCAGACAGAAAACAACATATGCTGCTGGGGATGTAGAAAGACTGGGACTCTCGTACATTGCTGTTGGGACTGTGATGTGATACAACCACCATGGAAAGCAGTATGGCGATTCCTTAGAAAGGTGTAATTGGAGATACCATTTGACCCATCAATCCCATTACTAAGTATATATCCTAGAGAGGTGAGAGCCAGGACAGGAGCAGATATATGCACACCTATGTTCATCAGAGCACTACTTACAACAGCAGAAAGATGGAAACAACCTACATGTCCATCAACAGAAGAGTGGATGACCAAACTATGGTACATACACACA
>NW_006922485.1:410774-412252 GCF_000298275.1 Orycteropus afer afer | reverse complement strand
AGTCAAATGCCTTAGGCACTATACCACTAGAGTTCCTTAATAGAATGGTAGGGTTGAAAATACACACACACACACACACACACATCTATATATATGAGATCAAGATACTTGAGGATGCTACAGGATACTTGAGGATGCTATAGGCTGATGGGGAGTATTCCTTGGAGAGAAAGAGATTAAAGATGCAGCAGAGAGAGGAGAAACGTAATGGAGCTGAAGTTTCCAAAAGCACAATTGAAGATGAAGGTAGTCATCTTGAAGACAATATTAGATTTTTAATTCTTGAAGATCAAAAAGATTAAGTTTGCTGAAGGTTTATAAAAAAAAAAAAAAGTTTTAGTGGAGGATGAGGAAATTACAGAATGGTTCTCAATGTGTAGTCCCCAGGCCAGTAGCATTAGGATGAATAGGTAACCAACTGGAAATGGAAATACTCAGGCCCCAGCAAACTGTATTTAAACAGGCCCTCCAGCTGATTCTGGTGCCCACTCAAGTTTGAGATCTACTGCCATTTCCCAGTAGAAGGCAAGACCTTCTGCTCAGAGGGAGGGAACAGCAGTGGGACTTGGGTATAATGAAGATATAAAAGGTAAGGATTAGATAGATACTGGAGACTGTGGAGACAATCAGAGTTCATTAAAAGGATTATCTAGCAACAGAAAAAGTCCAGCTAGATAGAGACAATCTGTATTAGAATTAATTGGATTACTTAGGTGCTTTCTCTAGCACACAAATAAGTGCAAATCTAAGAGCAGAGAAAGTGGATTGTGTAGTCTACCTAAGGTAGGGGATAAGGAGAGTGAGGGCAATAAGAGAACAAGGCAACAACCAAACAAAGAAACAAAAATTAACAAAGGAGTACACTGGGAGGAGCAGAGACTTAAAGGCAACAAAGGTAAATGCTACTATATATACAATCCTGCAATAACAGTAATAACAGTAATCTATGAGTGGATACATAGATAGACACTCAAGCTGAAGGGGGGTTGGGAAGTTTAATAGGACAACACCTATGAACAGTTGTAGGTTTGATAGAAAAAAAAAATAATGGTTTCTAGCATTGTTAAATGGTTAACAATGGAGGCCAGCCTGGGTTGAAATGGAGGGCTGGAGAGCTTGGTGAGAGCAAGGTTCAGGAGGAATGAAGGAGTGGGAGATGAAATAGAAAGTGATAATAAGAGAAGATATTCAGAATTTTAGATAAATCAATTCCACCTAATGATGAATTTCAAGGAGTACCAAGTCCACATGGGTGGAAGATGTGGTAGACATGAAGAAATTGAGAGTGGCAAAGAACCATGAGGCCAAAGTGTGGAAAGATTACCAATATGGGTGGTGAAATTGTCATAGATGATTCCAGCACAGGGGTCAGTGGGAAGTGGGAGGAGGAAGATTGGAACCCCATGAAATCACTGAAAGATAGTGATCGTGACCAGAAAACCAAGCAGGAAAAAAAAAAAAAAACCCACAACTAACAA
>NW_006922485.1:406305-410314 GCF_000298275.1 Orycteropus afer afer | reverse complement strand
TTTGGGTTAGGTCCATCTTAGTCTTCAAAGTGGTATCTTTGCTTCTTAACACATTAAAGAGGTCTTTTGCAGCAGAGTTTCCCAGTGCAATCCATCATCTGATTTTTTGACTGCTGCTTCCATGGGTGTTCATTTGGGATCCAAATAAAATGAAGTCCCTGACAACTTTGATCTTTTCTCCATTTATCATGATATTGCTTATTGGTCCAATTGTGAATATTTTCGTTTTGTTAATGTTGAGGTGTAAGGAGTTCTGGTGGTGCAGTGCCTATGACATTCGGCTGTTAGCCATAAGATTGGTGATTCAAACCCACCAACTGCTCCATGCTATAGAAGGAAGATGGGGCAATCTACTTCTGTAAAGATATACTGCCTCAGAAATCCAATGGGAGTTGCTATGAGTCGATCTGAATGAAGACTGTAGTCTTTGATCTTCATCAGTAAGTGCTTCACATCATCTTCACTTTCAGCAAGCAAGGTTGTGTCATCTGCGTATCTCAGGTTGTTAATGAGTCTTCATCCATTCCTGATGCCATGTTCTTCTTCATATAGTTCAGCTTCTTGGATTATTTGCTCAGCATACAGGTTGAATAAGTATGGTCAAAGGATACAACCCTTGATATACATCATTCCTGATTTTAAATCATGGCATATCCCCTTGTTCTGTTCAAACAAGAACCTCTTGATCTATGAACAAGTTCCTCAAATGCTCAATTACCAAACCAAACCTTACTCACTGCCATCAAGTCGATCCTGACTCATAGCAACCCCTCCTCAGATTTCTGAGGCAGTATCTCTACAGAAATAGATTGCCCAATCTTCCTTCCGCGGAGTGGCTGGTGGGTTTGAACAGCCCGCCTTCTGGTTGGCAGTCAAATGCCTTAGGCACTATACCACCAGAGCTCTCAAATGCACAATTAGGTGTTCTGAAATTTCCATTCTTCTCAATGTTATCCATAATTTGTTATGATCCACATAGTCAAATGCCTTCACATAATCAACAAAACACAGGTAAACATCTTTCTTCTATTTTTTTTTTTATTTTTATTTTTTGCTTTCAGCCAAGATCCATCTGACATCAACAATGATATCCTCTGTCCCATGTCCTCTTCTGAATGCAGCTTGAATTTCTGGAAGTTCCCTGTAAATATACTGTTGCAACCATTTTTTAATTATCTTCAGCAAAATTTTATTGTGTGTGATGCTGATGATATTGTTTGATAATTTCCACATCCCATTGGATCACCTTTGTTTGGAATGGGAACAAATATCAATCTCTTCCAGTCAGTTGGCTAGGTAGCTGTCTTCCAAAATTTTTGGCATAAACAAGTGAATGCCTCCAGTGCTGGCTCTGTTTGTTGAAACATGTCAATGGATATTCCATCAATTCCTGGAGCCTTGTTTTATGCCAATTCTTTCAGTGCAGCTTGGACTTCTTCCAATACCATTGATTCTTTATCATATGCTACCTCTTGAAATACTTAAACAGTGATCAATTCTTTCTGATACAGTGACTCTGTATTCCTTCATCTTCTTTGGATGTTTCCTTCATCATTCAATATTTTGTCCATAGAATCCTTCAATATCTCAACTTGAGGCTGATTTTTTTTCTTCAGTTCTTTAAGTTTGAGAAATGCTTGAGTTTGTTCTTCACTTTCAGTTTTCTAACTCCATGTCTTTGCACATTTCATGATAATACTTTGTCTTTTCAAGCTGCTCTGTGAAATCTTTTGTCCAGCCCTTTTATTTTTTCCATTTATTCCATTCACTTTAGCTATTCTCCATTCAAGAGAAAATTTCAGAGTGTCTTCTGACATCCATTTTGGTCTTTTCTTCCTTTCATGTCTTTTAAGTGACCCATTTGCTTTCTTCATGTATGATGTTCTTAATGTCATCCTACAACTCATCTGATCTTCAGTCATTGGTGTTCAATGCATCAATTTTATTCTTCACATGATCTCTAAATTCAGGTGGGATATAGTCAGGTCATATTTTGGCTCTCACAGACTTGTTTTAATTTTCTTCAGTTTCAACTTGAACTTGCATATGAGCAATTGGTAGTCTGTTCCATAGTCAGCTCCTAGCTTTATTTTGACTGAAGATATTGAGCTTTTCCATTGCCTCTTCCCACAGAAGTAGTACATCTGATTGCTGTATATTCTATCTCACAAGGTCCATATGTACAGCCACCATTTATATTGTTGAAAATAGGTATTTGTAAAGAATAAATCACTGGTCTTGCAATATTCTATCATGCAATCTCTAGTGTCATTTCTGTCACAAAGGCCATATTTTCCAACTACTGATGGTTCTTCTTTGTTTCCAACTTTCACATTCAAACCACCAGTAATAATCAATACATCTTGATTTCACATTTAGTCAATTTCAGACTGCAGAAGGTGGTAAAAATCTTCAATTTCTTCATCTGTGACTTTAGTGGTTGGTGCATACATTTGAATAATAGTAGTATTAACTGGTCTTCCTTGTTGTTGCTTTGTTGTTGGTGGTGTTATGTGCAATCAAGCTGGACCCGACACTTAGTGATCCCTTCTTGGGTTTCTGAGGCAGTATCACTACAGAAGTAGATTGCCCAACCTTCCTTCCAATGAGTGACTGGTGGGTTTGAACTGCCAGCCTTCTGGTTAGCAGTCACGTGCCTTAGGCACTACGCTACCAGACTGCCTCAGAAACTCAAGGAGGGATAGCTATGAGTCAGATCCGCCTCCATGCCAGTGGGTTTGGTTTAGTCTTCCTGGTTGGTGTATGGATATTATTCTATCACTGACAGCATTGTAGGATAGATCTTAAAACATTCTTTGTGACAATGAATGTGATACCATTCTGCTTAAATTTCTCATTCCCAACGTAGTAAATCATATGTTTGTCTGATTTCAAAACGGCCAATGCCAGTCCATTTCAGCTCACTAATGCCTAGGATATCTATCTTTATGTGTTCTCTTTCATTTTCGACAACTTCCAATATTCCTAGATTCATACTTTGTACATTCCACATTCCAACTATTAATGGATGTTTGCAGCTGTTTCTTCCCATTTTGAATGCCACATCAGCAAATGGAGGTCTCGAAAGTTTTACTCCATCCATGTCATTAAGGTCAAGTCTACTTTGACTAAGAAGCCCTTCCTTAATTGTGTTCTGAGTGCCTTCTGACCTGAGGGGCTCATCTTCTGGTACTATATCAGATGATGTTTTAGGCCTATTCGTAGTTTTCCAGTAATATATCACACAGTGTTTAACTGATATTCATAAGGTTTTCATTGACTGATTTTTTCAGAAGTGGATGGCCTCATCCTTCTTCCAAGTCTGTCTTGGTCTGGAAGCTTCCCTGAAACCTGTCCACCATGGGTGACCCCACTGGCATTTGAAATACCAGTGGTATAGCCTCTAGCCCCACAGCAACATGCAAGCTACCACCCTAAGACAAACTGACAGATGTGTGGTACCAAAAAAAAAAAAAAAAAACAACTCACTGCCACCGAGTCAGATCCAACTCATAGCAACCCCTCCTTGAATTACCAAGGTGATATCATTATGGAAGTAGATTGCCCAATCTTCCTTCCGAGAAGCGGTTGGTAGGTTGGAACCGCCGGCCTTCTGGTTAGCAGTCAAATGCCTTAGGCACTATGCCACCAGATGAGTGGTGGAATACATTAATTCATTCAACAATAAACAATATTTACATAGCCATAATGTTATGAACATTGAATACTAATTTAGCAAAAAGAATTTGGGATTTAACTATATTGGGCAGATAGAAGAATGGAAATGAAGAAATGGGAGTAATAAAACTCAATCTTTATGTATAAGAATTGTCAATAGATAATATATAACATTGATAAATCAAGAAACAGCAATATAAGAATATGCATACTATTAAGTTATATGGTGGTAAATAAAAGACGATAAGGCTAAAGTTGAAAATTGTTGTTAATGGGTATCAGGTCTGTGTGGTGAAGAGGATCAGTATAGCAAATTGTTTTTTGTTATATG
>NW_006922485.1:398957-404916 GCF_000298275.1 Orycteropus afer afer | reverse complement strand
CCTGTACTTTGCTTGGCTGGAAACCACAGGTGTGGTCTCAATTCCAGACCTGAAGTGTAGCTAGGGGCCATAGTCTCAGTGGTTCCACCAGGCTCTATTGGACCAGCAAACATTTTTTTTTAAAAGTGAGTTTGCCATAGAACAAGAGTTCAAAAGGGCAGTGTTGGAAATGATGAGCACCAACCAGATATAAATTAAATTCTGGGGAGGAACAGCAGATGATAGAGGTTTCCACAAAGGCACTTACTTTTAATAATAGGGATGAAGAAGGCAGAAAGTATATAGAGTCTTGAGCTACAGGTTAATGACTGAGGGGATAGGCAGCACTACTGAGTTTATGGAACAAACTAGCTTCAAATTCCATCATTAGTGAATGAATTATGTTAAATAAATATTGCAGCAAGCTTCCTGGGCAACTGGCAGAAAAAGCTCCTGACACTAAGTTCTGTGCTATTTTGAAGTTAACAAAGACTGAATTTTCAAATGATGGAAAGAAAGTATTGCATCACAAGTCAGACTATTTTCCATTGGCAACAACACTATCCAAGTGTGCAGGACCTTTCCCTTTACATGTTCCCATGTCTTCAAAGGTTTCCTAGAAGCCTCATGCCAAGAAATTGAAAAGAGTTGTAATTATTTGTGTCTGGTATCATCTTTCTCTTATAAACATCACCTGTATGACAATTTGGGAAATGAATTTAGCTGAGGTTTTCCCTTGAGCAACATGAAGAAGTATGCTAGATGTTTAACAAATTTTATCTCATTTAATCATATCATAGGATTCACTGTACATTAAACGTAGTTCTCCTCCTTTTATAGAGGAGGAAACTGATGTTCGGTCCACTTAATTGCCTAAGGTCATGTAGCTCCTCAAAACCAGGTTATAAACCCTGATCTGTCTGAACTGAAAAGCCTGTATCCTTTCCACTTTACCATGCTATCCCCAAATTGTGATTCAACTGTAAATGCAACCTCTAAAAATGGGACAACTTTTCATTTTCGAAGAAACTAATTTAAGTCTACTCTATTCCCTTTCGAAGAGACTCTGCAACCATATGTCACAGCTATAAGAGATACGTAAACATTGAAGAACTAAGGTGAGATAATTCTCTTTTTCTGCCCTCCTTTGTCCATAGAAGTAGCCTTGGTGGCACGGTAATTAAGCACTCGGGTGTTAACTGAAAGCTTGGCGGTTTGAACCTATCAAGCCGCCTTACAGGAGAAAGATGTGGCATTCTGCTTCCGCAAAAGTTGAAGTCTAGGAAACCCTCTGGGGAAATTCTATTCTGTACTATAGGGTCATTATGAGTTGGAATCAGCTTGAGAGGAATAGATACTGTTTGGTTTTGTCCATGGGTTCCACACAACTAGGTTACCCTTTCCTCACTCTGACCATGAATGGGGAATACATTCCTTTCTACTCCACACAAGTGAAATTACTAACTCTAACCTTCCTAGGCACTATTCTATTTTCAGCAGCACCTCAACTTCTATCCTCATATAATATTTAAAAAGAAAAGTATTCATATAAAATGCCTCCAGGTGAAATTGGGATATCTAACTGAAGTACAAATAATAAAATGAAAAGTAATATTGGTTGGGAGCTCTGGTAGCATAGTGGCTAAGACACTTGCCTGCTAACCAGATGGCTGGCGGTTCAAACCCACCAGCCACTCCTCGGAAGGAAGGTTGGGCAATCCTACTTCTGTAGTGATACTGCCTCGGAAGCCCAAGGAGGGGTTGCTATGAGTCGGGTTTGACTCAACGGCACATAACAACAACAACAACATATTGGTTATACAAGTCTTCTCATATTCTAAATTGACAGCATCTAGTCTGGTCCAATATAATATATGTAGTAAGCTAGTGAAAGAATATCATAGCATTTCTATTGCCACTGGACAAAATTCTTAATCATGTGGTATTGTTTTCATCTCTGATAATTATCCCTCACTCTCTTCTATTGTTATTCTAGTTTAAGTTTTATACTTAGACTACTAAAATTGCCCCTAATAATCTTCTCCATAAAATAGTTCTCCATAGAAATGTTTTCATTGTATACTTATATTTTATGAAGCACATTTAGCATATATTTTCATTTAGTATTTACATCAATAATGTGAGGTAGACATCATTATCCAGATTTAATAGATGGAGGTCTTGCTGAAAGGTTTAGTACTTATTGAGAATACAGTTGGAAAGGGGTGGAGTTGGGACTGGAATCCAGGGGTCTTCCTACCTGAAGGTAGTATACTTCCTATTGTATTACCAATAGCTCCTCAGTGGTAGACTATTAATCCATAGCTCTATTCATGTTTACACATTTTTTTTTTCTTTTTCAATGTTTACACTCTTGACCAAGGCTTCCCCACACAATTGGCTCAAATTCAAGGGGGAACTCTCAATGGACTATGGAGTAAGACTACCTCTGTAAGAATCCTAGCTGTGCAAGCCTTTGCAAGTAACTTAACCTCTTTCAATCTTTGTTTCCTTATCTAAACAATTAAGACACCGATCTCATCTTGTCTTCTTGAGAAAAATGAATTAATATGCCAAGCTATTTTACACAAAGCTGTTAGGGTTAAACTCCTAAAACATGACTATAACAGCATTTTCCTACTCAAAAACCTTCAATCAGTCCCCATTACCTACCAAATAAAGCCCAAATCTTTGAACTTAACATTCAAAGACTTCATCATGATCTGGACCTAATGAATATTGTTAGCCCTCACAGTAGTACTCTTCATCACATGTCTTCCATATTGTACAAAGTAACTATTCATAACTGTGTTGTTGTTAGGTCTCATCGACCCCATATACTATAGAATAAAACACTACCTGGTCCCACACCATTATCATGATTAAGTTTTTTTTCTCTTCTGTTCCCAAAGCATTATGTTTTATGTCCTTGTCATTTCTCCCCTTTTCTACAGTGAGCAGCTGTATGAAACATGGCATTGTCTTATTCACTTTTGTATCTCTCACAGAACCTGACCTAAACCTTTAATACATGTTTATGGATAGTAATTATCACTAAAAACCATTTGTTAAGTGCTTACCATGGGCACTTAACTATGCTAAATACTTAACATACAAGCATAATTTATTCAGAAAATAACTGTGAGAAATAGGTAACAAATCTCTTTTAGAGATAAAGACACAAAGGCAAAGCAAAATATTGGATTGATCCATATGAATTTGCTGATATTTGAACAGTTTTGACCTATAAAAATGGAAAGTTAAGATAATCTAACCTAATGAACTGCCTTTTTGTCATCATTACCAGTTCATTTAATGTAAGAAATTCAACATCCTCTGGATTATATTTTAGAGTAATTCCAGTGACCAGTATTTCCATTCAAGTATTCATCAAAGTTAAGACAATATTAGATTTCTTTAAAACGGAAAAGCATACTTTTAAATCTTTAGTGGTTCTTTTTGGCCAATCTAGCAAAATGGTATATTTCAAAGTTTCAGTCCTTAGAAATAATCTCATGTATATTTAATATAAAATCCAAGTCCTTATGTGGGCAGGATTCTTTATTTTTTCTTATTCTTTTTCTTTCGTCTTTAAGTGAGAGTTGCCTATAAGTAAAGTTAATTTGAGCAAGTTATTCTTTATTGAAAAAAGATCTGAAAAATACCATTGATACTTGATTCACCATTATTTCAGATATCGTTGCTAATTTAACCATGATATAAGAAAATCTTTTTTTTTTTACACTTGTATAGCAGCTGTTTATAAGATTCTAAAGTCTTCAAAACATAAATTAGTCACTGTGGATTGTATCCCAGGAGATTTCTCCTTAGCAACTGAGTTTTAGTTTCTGTTTTGTTAATACACTAAAATGCATGCACAGTTTGACTTGAGTTGGCATAGTATATTTTCAAGGAAGACACTATTAACTTGTGAAGCATGACCATTAAAATTATCTTTGATAACACCATTTGCAATTCACTGTTCATTTAAATGTAATACATCATGAAAATATTTAATGCTGCACAACTGTTGAGCTCCTTTCTGCACTGAATATTAGCTAGAAGTTAGGTATTCATTAGTCAGTTCATAACTTCCCTGATAGGTTTAATGTATTAAAGAACCTGTATTATTTTGTCTTCTGAGAGGAGATGGAAATAGTTGTTCTTAAAAATGCTTTAAGAAAACACAAGCATCTCACTATTTTGATGAAAATTTGATATGGGTACCTGTACAATTATATGAAAAGTTTTCAAGAATGTTATTTAGGCTTGATAAGGAATCAGCTAATTGTTCTTACCTGTTCGTGTATCTGGCTTGATCCACCTTGGTACAATTCTTGTCCAATGTTTGTAGAGATTGAATCACTTCCTGTGATGGTTTGGATTTGTTGAGTAGAATGAGATTGTTGACAATGTGGGGAGTGGATGATCTGGGGTTGTTGGACAATGTGATGATGATGGCATTGAACCTGAGGGTACCAAAAACAACCCATTTCCGTCAATTGAGTCCAACTCATAGTGACATTATAGCATGGAGTAGAACTGTCCCATCAGGTTTCCAAGGCTGTAATCTTTATGGAAACATATTACCACACCTTTCTCTCATGGAGCAGCTGGTGGGTTCAAACCACTGACCTTTTGGTTAGCAGCTGAGCACTTAACCACTGCACCACCAGCACTCCTTCAAACCTTGAGGTTAGCACTCCTAAAACATGCCAATAAAGCACACCAAAAACAGGCACTGAAAGTAATAATTAATAATGAAGAAGGAAAAAAAAACAGTATGTGTTCATAATGTATTATGTTTTTTTCACAAGAGAATCAAAACCCTAGGTTTCACTGTTTTAATAAGTGACATATTTTTCAAATTATTCCACTGGGAGAAATTGTATTGAATTATCTTTTTATTTGATCCAGTGGCTGTGAGAATCCAAATAATTACCTATATTGGCCAGGGAATTGCATGTTATTATTAATTAATATTCCAGATATATTTAACATTAAAACTATCATGAATACTAATTAATCTTTGATGATTCAACAGGCATTTTAAGATCTAATTACATAATCATAGTATAAAATGGAAAGTGTAGATAGATATAAAATTAGAAAATAATATAATGTAGTGATTTTCACTATCAAGAAGCATATTAGAATCACAGTGGGGTGGGGTGGAGTTCTTATGCTTATGAAAACAGGGCAGGAATTGAGAAAAAAAAGATTGAACAGCAGTTACTGAAGCTTCAGATCCAGAAAACATGGATTTTAACTTTGATTCTAGTACATATAACCCTTATGAACCTCAGATTCATAAAAATGGAGATACTACATGTCTCATTGGTCTGCTGCAATGAATAAATAGTAATGTCTGTACAGAATGCCTAGTACATTGGAGATTGGTAATAACATTTATTATTATTATTATCAACATCATAATGACATTTATCATCAGTCACCTTCTGACATACAATCATCATTATTTTTATCATCATTCACCCTCCTGATTTCGTAGGTGGAAAACAAAGGCCAAACTCTGATGTCCAGAAAAATAAGGTGACATATGTATAATGACACAGCAAGTTAACGGCAAAATTGACACAAACTCTTAATTTCTGCCTAGGAGATCTTTCAGGATATTAAGTTGAGTTTGTTCTGAGACTTGTTTTTAAACGAAATTTTTGCTATCTGCTTGTTTATTTGTCATTACACTTTTCTGATAAGAAAGCACAGAATGAAAAATATATCTGTTCATTTTGAATTTCCAATTTGGGAATTTCATGTGCTATAGTGCTCATTATGATTCTACTTTGATAAAAGGCATCTGAAAGCCTGTATTCTAAGGAAAAATATACTCTATTTTGAATTATAATGCTACATTCATACACATACAATTATTTTAAACTATAGGCTCAATTCTCTATTTCCTTTGACTTTGTAAAGCTGAACTATATTAATAAAATAAAGAATAAAAACCATACAA
>NW_006922485.1:397647-398833 GCF_000298275.1 Orycteropus afer afer | reverse complement strand
CTTTTATATGAAGATACAAACGTTTAAGAGTGGCTGCCTCTGGGAAGAGAAATTGAGTGACATAAGGATTGGGATAGAGAAGCTTATTTTTCCATGTATACCCTTTATACTGTTTGACCATTTTTCCTGTGTACAAAAATAACCTTTAAAAATAACATGTAAGCTATTTTGAAGTAAAAAAATTAAGATATTAAAACATTTTACAAATAGAAGTTGCCTTTGGTAGACATATAAATAGTAAAATTTCATGAAATTGATTCATGGAATTGATTCTAGAATTCATTGTCTAGATTCTTTTAAACTATAATTCACTTTACAAGTTGTCTAGCATGATGATTTTACACTTCAGGAAAAGTTTGACAGCAATCTTTGTACAAATATTGGGGATAGATATGTTATCTATTCTTTTATGTTATACTAGGTAACAATGAGGGAGCTCTGGTGATGTAGTGCCTAAGGCATTTGACTGCTAACCAGAAGGGTGGCGGTTCAAATCCACAAGCCATTCCTCGGAAGGAAGGTTGGGCAATCTACTTCTGTAGTGATGTTTTTGTTATGTGCCTTCGAGTCAGATCCGACTCATAGTGACCTCTCCTTGGGTTTCCGAGGCAGTATCACTACAGAAGTAGATTGCCCAACCTTCCTTCCAAGGAGTGGCTGGTGGGTTTGAACCACCAGCTTCCTGGTTAGCAGTCAAGTGCCTTAGGCACTATGCTACCAGCGGAAATCCAAGGAGGGGTCACTATGAGTTGGATCCAACTGGAGAGCAGTGAGTTTGGTGGTTTTTTTTTTTTTTTTTCCAGATCAGAATGAAGTCAGCCTGGTAGTCTGAGAACTTCACCCAGTGTTTCACATTTACCCAAGATCTTGTGCCCTCTGAAATAGAATTCTTTCTGAAAAAATACGTAACAGTGTGCTCCTTGGAAAGCAAGTTAGGGAACACTTAGAAAAGACATATCAACAGAGGGCATTAAAGAAAACATAACTCATTTCTCAGTCATCTTCCTTTGTTAATGTATCAGTTAACTCTTGAATAGAATGCTGAAAGTCCCATTATCTAGGTTGCTTTACAGTTTCCTTTGGCATCTGAACCACATATTAGTACCACTAAAGTCTTATCGGGAGCTCTGGTAGCATAGTGCCTAAGGCACTTGACTGCCAACCAGAAGGCTGGGGGTTCAAACCC
>NW_006922485.1:384271-397413 GCF_000298275.1 Orycteropus afer afer | reverse complement strand
ATGCACAATTCATAAGAAATACATAATTATCTTACAGCTGGCATCACTTTACCACCTTCCTATTACAAAGACCTCTTTATTGGACTGTCCCATTTCCTAAGACCTATTTGAACTAGTCTCATGTGATATGAGCAATTTCATCTAGACTCTAGTTTCATTCAGCTCGTGTATCTCTACTTCTGAGGAAACTCAACTAAGACAAGCAGTTGTCATTTGTTTTACCTGCATGATTCCTTTTGCCTTTGGCAGCCTCTGATGGCGGTTTCATACTTCCTAAATTATATAAGTAATTTAGTTAAAAAATGGAGTTAAACCAGTAAATATTCAAGTTAATGTAAAGTAGCAGCAGCACTCTCTTACAGGAGTCTTTTCTTTAATTGTTCCAGCTGCATACAAATAATAATATACAGGATATTCAATCTCTTCCTCCAGGGACTAAAACTTAGAAAATTTGTTTATTATCTTTGAAGCAAGAAACTGGAAACAGTGTGAAATGATGTGTCTCAAACACTCCTTACTATTTAAAATATGTCAAACATTGTTTTGGTAGTTAATTAGGATACAGGCCAGGTATTATAACTTGACAGCTTGAAGAAAGTGCCTTTTGAAGAACAGACACATTTGATGAACTTTCTTTACTTGGTAGCATAATGCCTAGAAATACCTTCCTGCAACTTTGGAAGATATGCATCCAATATGTGCCATACAGAACTCTTCAGATTATATCTAGCTTTGCAAGCCAATCAAAAGCTTAAATATTTTGGTGCTTATGATTCTGAAAGTTGACTCCATCAAATAAGTAATAATGCCTACTCCTAGGTATATATCCAAGAGATATAAGAGCAGTGACACAAACAGATATGTGCATACCCTTGTTCATTATTGCCAGCACTATTCACAACAGCAAAAAGATGGAAATGACCTAAGTGCCCATCAACAGATGAATGGATAAACAAGTTGTGGTACATACATACAATGGAATATTATACAACTATAAAGAATAATGAGGAGTCCATGAAACATCTTATAACATGGATGATTCTGATGGATATAATGCTGAATAAAATAGTCAATCACAAAAGAACAAATATTGTGTTGTCCCACTATTGTGGGAAGTAGAGAATGGATATAAACACAGAGAGCAGATGCTGAGAAGTAAGCAGGAAAGAGGGATAATTTCAGTGAATGTTATGGCATGTATAGTTTTGCCACAACAGTAATAAGAATTAGGGAATATGTGTGTGGTTACATAGGTAGATAGGTATGCATATATGTGTGAGAAAGCAAGTGTGAGAAAACGTACCTGTATGTATATGTTTATCTATGGGTATATGTATGTACACGTTCATGTTTGCTACATATATATACATATAATTACTAAAGCACATAGAGGGCATAGTTACAGAGACTTCTTAGACATATCCAAACAACTCATGGGATTGGTTAACTGGGCTAAAAGTTTTAGGAGCATGGTCTCATGGGACAACTTAGTCATAATATGGTTCATAAAGATGATGGTGTAGATCCTAGTTTGGTGAGTAGTGTCTGGGTTTTGAAAGCTTGCAAGCAATCATCTAAGATAGAGATATTGGTCTCTACTTATTTAGAGCAAAGGAGAGTGAGGGAAACCAAAGATTCAAAGAAACTAGTTTACAGGACTACTGACCCACATGAACCATGACCTCTTTTAATCTGAGACCAGAAGAGCTGGTGGTGCCTGGATACCACTAAAGACTGTTCTGACTAAGGGCACAATAGACGGTCCTGGATAGAATGGGAGAAAAAGGTAGAACAAAATTCAGACTCCTGAAAAAAGTCAGACCTGCTAGACCAATGGAGACTGGAGGAACCCCCAAGACTGTCACCCTAAGATGTCCTGTGAAAGTGGAATTGAAGCTATTTCTGGAAGTCAAGTCACCTTTCAGACAAATAATAAATTGGCTTACAACACCCATGTGTCATGTGCTTCTTTGAACAATCCACTATATGAGACCACACAGTCAGCATTTGCCCAAAAGCAAAGATGAGAAGGCAAGGAGTGAAAAGGAAGCTAGATCAATGGAAACAGAACAAGCAGAATGGAAATGATGAGATGCTGACACATTTTCAAAATTGTGACCAATGTCATGGAACAATGTATACAAAAACTGTTAAATGAGAACCTAACTTGCCATGTGGACTTTCACCTAAACACAGTAAAATATTTAAAAAATAAGTAATAGTGTGTTAGTTCCTATGAATCTGGTAATAGCTGCCCATAAGTGCTTATAAAAATAAGATGTATTCTCATGCCAGGAAATTTAAAAAGGAAAATTCAGCATGTTTTATCCAGTTTTATTTGTAGATGATAAAAAATATTTTGTGATAAAAATTCATTTGATATGGTTTAACTGCCCTATTTCAAGAATACCCGAGACAAGGAAGAAGTCCCAATTCAGGCTTTGTCTGGATTGGACATGCTTATATCTACTGAGCAGATCAATGTAAAATCTGTACTGGTTACAATAACAACTTTGCATGAAAGACTTGGAGCTCTAGGTTCCATGGGAGTCCCATCTCCCTGATGAATTGTGTATACGAACTGATTTTTCAGTTAAGGGTAATGAATTTTTAAAAATGTAACCTTAAGCTTTAGTTTTCCGGTTATTTTATAGTTCAAAGTATTTTATGTATCTGAACTATAGTAAAGGTTTTTTTTTTAAAAAAGAAAACTATAGTTGATATTAAAATGATTAGGGCAAAATTTTACTTTAAAAAATACAAGGAATTGGTATATCTGCATTAAGTTCAGATTCTACCATTAATTTTCTGCATGACTTCACATAACTTCACTTCAGTTTCCCTTTCATTATAAGAGGGCAATAACACTTTACATGATTTTCCCTGGCATTTGGCAATCTTTTACTTGGCAATTGAATGCCATTTTAGTTCTATTAAAATATCATTATTCAAAATTATATACTTTCAAAATAAGTTTTAAAACAAATGTTACTCACCTGATCTGTATTTAGCTTCTCCACTTTTCTTATTGTCTTTTCATAAATAACATTGTTTCCTGAGAAGAAATGGCCTTCTCTTGGGAATGGAGACAGTCGTTCCTGTAAAGACAGTGTTTTGTTTTGAAAGGTACCTTTTTAGTAGAACCTTAAATTAAGCAAGCATCCAGTCTCTTATAGGCTCTAAGAGAGGTAAGGAAATGGTAATAAAGACAGTCTATTTTTGCAAATAGGATAATCCACATCTCTTCTACTACATTTTACTGAGCCTAACAAAGTCTTTTGGGGAGTTGGAAAGGAGTGGGAAGGATAATCTTTTTGTGTCTTCCTAAGGCAAAAAAATGAGTTTCCTTTGAGGTAGACAGGTATGAAGTCAACCTCACGTAAATTGGTCTCACTGGTAGGTTTTGTTCTATGCGAAAGTGTATTTTACAATTCCAAAATAAATATAATTCAGTACCACTGACCCATAAAGTAGGTAGAACTATATTAATAATTTTTTTTTCTGGAACTCAAAGTGGGTGCCCTTTAAGTGTACAGTTCTTACTTATGATTATAGTCAAGGTGAAGGCTCTCAGTACAACATATGTTTTCGATACTAAGAGCAGAGTAGAGGCTTTAAGAACCGCTGTATCTCCATATAATCAACTAAATGGCTACAGGATTAGCCTAGTGCTTAGAAAATATCAGCTAATGAAACAAAGGCTGGTGACATAACCAAGGTCTGAAAGAAACGAAGGGCAGGCTAATTAAAATCACACCAGAATTTTAAAGGAAATGTAATGTGCACTATATTCCTTTTAGCCTCTTTTGGTTTTCATGAATCTTTACTTGTGTAGAAAGAGTTACAGTTGTGAGAGTTTGGTGTGGAGAGCTCCCTATATTTGTTATAAGCCAAAAATTACACTCATTTATTTTTTTAATATAGAACAGTATAGAAGAGTGGCTGAACAAGATTGTTATCAATTAATGTGCATAAGACCATTTCAAAATCCACAAAATTTACCATCATTCTTATAGTCTGTTATTGTGAAAACTCTTAGAGCATATTGGTTGTTGAGAATCAAGTTACTCTTGAACCCAAAGCTATATACTTTTTGTATTCAAGTTTGAATAAAGGGTGCATTAATTAACTACTCCTATGACACTTTGTTAAAAGAACCATATGAGCAAGTATAAGGAGCCCTGGTAGTGCAGTGGTAAAGTGCTTGACTGCTAAGTGGAAGGTCCTTTGATCCACCCCACCAGCCACTCAACAGGAGAAAGATCTGGCAGTCTGCTTCCATGAAGATTACAGCCTTGGAAACCTTATGGGGCAGTTCTATTCTGTCCTATAGGGTCCCTACGAGTCAGAATTGACTCAATGGGAATGGATTTGATTTTGGTTTAAGCAACTATGTTTAACTAGATGATGAATTATTAAATCTAAAGATGGATATATTTGTAAATATTCCCCTAGAAGCTATTGTGTCTGCAATCATTTAACACATTTAAGGGCTTATTGCACACAATATATTCTGGGAAATGTTATGAGATGAGACATATAAACATGAATCAGATTTAGATCTCACTGGGAGCATTTCATATTGACTGAGTGTCAGCAAACTATGGCCAGCAGCCTGTTTTTATAACACTCTCAACATAAGAATGGCTTTTAAAGGACTGTGACTAAAAAACAAAGAAGATGGAGATTCTCTATGGCTGGCAGAGGCTTAAATATTTACTCTCTGTCCCCATAACAACAACAACAAAAAAAAAACCTGACAATTTTTTTTCTAGATAATACATGAACACAAACACCTAAAGTACAAAATACAAAGTGAAATGTGCTATAAGAGGTGGGAGCTATAAGAGGTATGTAGAAAGAATTCATGGAGTTCAGAGTTCAGAGGAGGAAAAGTGGAGCTTCATCTGGTAGTGCTCAAGTAGGCTACTTGCATAAGGTGGCATAAGAAAAATAAGGTAAGATATGGATAAACCCAAACCAAACCCACTGCCATCAAGTCAATTCTGACTCAAAGCAACCTTCAGTGCAGAGGATAACTGCCCCATTGGGCTTATCTATAGAAGCAGATGGACTCATCTTTCTCCCATGGAGCAGCTGATGGATTCAAACCACAGAACTTTTGGTTAGCAGCCCGATGCTTTAACCTCAGCATTATCAGAGCTCTTTTATGATTTGGATATTAGGAGAAAAGGTATAGATGAAGAGACACAATAGGATTATTCTACTATTCAAGTACGGTACTTTTTAAAGACGACCCTGAGATCTTAAACCTGGGGAGTTCCAATGGGGCCGAAAACAAAAATAAAAAGAAGTTAGATGACACTGAATTTTATGTACTCTTCATAAGAGTCAGGAGCCCTGATGGTACAGGGTTTAAGCGTTAGCCTGCTAAACAAAAGGTCTGTGATTGAAACCAACCAGCTGCTCCTCAGGAGAAAGATAAGACAATTTGCTTCTATAAAGATTTAGAGCTTTGGAAACTCTCTGGGGGCAGTTCCACTCTGTCCTGTAGGGTTGCTACGAATCAGAATCAACTCCACGGCAATGGGTTTTGGTTTTGATAATACTCTAGGTCTGATTCATGTTTTTACTCCTTGTAACAGCAATGTGCATAGTGCATAGTAAGCCCTTAAGAATGCTAAATGGTTGCAAAAACTACCAAAGAAATTATTTTCTTTTAAAAAACAATGTTATTTATTTATATATGTTGCAAAAATATCCATGGATATAATAGAGCACACGGGGGCAAAGTTATGAAAATTTCTTATTCATAACCAAATACCTTGAGGAAATGAGTCACTGGGCATAAAGGGCTCAGGAACATAGTCGCGGGGACACTAAAGTCAATTGGCATAACATAGTCCACAAAAACAATGTTCTACATCCTACTTTGGTGAGTAGTGACCAGAGTCTTAAATGCTTCTGAGTGGCCATCAAAGGTGGAACTATTGGTTGTTCCCTGTCCGGAGTAAAGAGAAGTGGAGAAAATAAAAGCAATATGGAAACAATTATTCCAAAAGACTAATGGACCACATGAACCCCAGCCCTTATGACCCTGAGATTGAAGAACCAGATGGTGCCTGGCTACCACTGCTGACCTCTCTGAAAGGGATCACAATAGGAGACTGTGGAAAGAGTAGGAGAAACATGTGGAATAAAACTCAAAATTATAGAGAAGGTCAGGCTTACTTATCTGATGAAGACTGATGAACTCCCAAGATTCCAACCCTTAGACACACTTCAAGTCAGGAACTGAACTCACCTCTTTGACTCAACTTTCAGCCAAACCATATATAAACCTATACAGTGAGCAGTGATAGGGAAGGGAAGAGAAGGGAAGGGATGATACCATCATCTGTCAGTTGTATTGTGGTGGCTTGCATGTTACGATCCTGGAAACTGTTCCAATGTAATTTCAAATACCAGCAGAGTCACCCATGGTGGACTGATTTCAGTGGAGCTTCCAGACTAACACAGACTAGGAAGAAAGGGAAGGGAAGGGGATGAAAGGAAAGGAAAGGAAAGATGCTAGTAGGACATTCAGATATAGATGTCTAGCACACAGTTGAAAAGAGGTCTCAGACTGAGTAGGAAGTTCAAGATTATAGAACTAGATTTGAGAACCATCTTCTTAGAAGTGCTAGTTAAAAACCATGCAATCATTGAAAAAGCAGATGGATGCCAAAGATAAAACTAGACAAGTCTTACCAAGTGTGAGAATCAGAAGAATAAAATGTCATAGAAGCAGCCTGAAGAGAAATTTTCAGGAAGCAGTAGGAAGTCAAATGTGAAAATGCTTCATTGGAGTCAACAAATAAAAATTACAAAAAGGACTGGATTTGGACTACTGCAAATCCATGGATTTGACTAGTAAGATGCAGGGTCGGGGGGAGGTCCAATGGTGGAAAAAAGAGATGGAATCATAAAACAACATGGATTTCAGTTCTGCCTCCATCACCTATTTGCTATGTGAACTTACTTAAGTAAGCCATTTACCTTCTCTGAGACTTAGTGTCCTTATTATAGGGATAGTAATGCAGGATGTTGCATAGTAGATAAAATAATGTATTTTAAAGTACACCTAATCTGTATAAATGACACTGGTTTTTAATAATGTAGTAATAAACCATAAAAACCAAACTGACTGACATTAAGTCGATTCCAATGCATAGCAACTCCCACTGGGTTTTCAAGGCTGTAAATCTTTATGGAAACAGACCACCCTATCTTTCTTCCATAAAGCAGCTGGTGGGTTCAAACCACCAAACTTTTGGCTAGTAGCTAAATGCCTTAACCACTACACCACCCAGAGGTCCGTAATATATGCTATTTTAAAAACATATTTAAAACAATTTATGAGAATTTTGTCAGAATTTTTCCACTATATCACATTAAAAATATAAAAAAGTAGACTTATTGAAGGCAACAATTTAACTATCTTGAATCCCCAGAAGTGAGGGAATAGATGCTTGAGTTAGAGAAGATTATGTGACCTTGTATCTTAATAAGTAAGCATCTTTTAAGAGGGGGAATATCCATTTAACAAAAGCATGGAATTTTCTCTTTGTGAACTAAAGTTTATTATAAATGCTGAATAATTAAGAAAAATGATTGAGACACTAAAAGTGTTGAGGTTGAAAATAGCCTCAAATTTTTTCCCTGGAATATGTATTTAGACTTCTAATTTGAAATGGCTTACTAAGAAAAGAAAAGAAAGAACAACACTCTCAAATCTATATTAAAAAAAAAAAAAAGTAAAACCAAATATGAACAAATCATTCTGAGTAAAATAAGACAGCAGAAAAATATAGTCAGAAGTTTTATATTTCTAAACAAATAAGCGGCTTGGCAGTTTTACTATTTTTTTTTTATTTTTACTATTATTTTACTATTTCAATATATACATTACAACTAGTGCCAAATCCAATCTAAAAATTAACAGGTGTTTTCAAAGTTGGCAGATCTTATAATTTTAATTGTTAGTTTTAAAACCCCTGGCAGGAGTTCTCACATCTAACAAAGTATGTAATCCCCACTATCTACTTTACTGTTCCCAGGCCACAAAACCTTGCTGGAGAAAATTAAAAGAAAAAGACAAGGTTTGCTGATCTAGCTCAGTACAAATTCAAAGTATCTAACTTCAAGTGGGCCCTCCAACCTGCATGGCTGTATTTGTATTCATCAAATTATCTACTAGAATAGTTAAAAATCTTTTTAATTTCTCGTGAACCCCTATGCTCATATCCCTTCACTTATTGAGAAAATCAAGGTAACCTATGCAAAGATTTCCCTCTCTTCCTCCACATCTCAACATTTTTTCTCCAGTTTTTACTCCTTCCATCTCATTGTGGTGAAAGATACTCTTTCTTTCTTTCTGAAGTCTACTTCTGTATAGGTACCTGGAATCCTACCCCCTCTTCCCTGTTCCTGAATCTTATCCCATTTATCACCTTTCTTTGTTGCATCTTTTTTGTTGTTGTTATTTGCCATCGAATCAGACCCGACTCATAGCGACCCCTCCTTGGGTTTCTGAGGCAGTATCACTACGGAAGTAGATAGTCCAACCTTCCTTCCGAGGAGTGCCTGGTGGGTTTGAGCCGCCAGCCTTCTGGTTAGCAGTCAAGCACCTTAGGCACTATGCTACCAGAGCTCCTTGTTGTTGTTGTTATGTGCCGTCAAGTTGGACCCAACCCATAGCAACCCCTCCTTGGGTTTCCGAGGCAGTATCACTATGGAAGTACATTGCCCAACCTTCCTTCCGAGGAGTGGTTGGTGGGTTTGAACCACCAGCCTTCTGGTTAGCAGTCAAGTGTCTTAAGCACTACGCGACCAGAGCTCCTTAGTCTTCCTTATTATTAGTTCTTTTCTTTTGACTACAACTCTCCCAGGTTTCCATGATTCTGCTTCTTCCTCTAGCTACTGTCCCATCTCTTCTTCATTGATCAATATCATTTTCAGAGGAGTAATCTTCATTTCTTACCTCTACTTCCTCTCTTCATTCATTCACCGAATAAGCCCTTTAAGCTGAATTTTGCCTCCACAAGCACACTGAAACTGCTCTCTCAAATATCACCATTGATATCCTAATAATTCAAATTCTGAAATTCTGAAAACTCATTGTCTCTATGTTCACATCCCTCTCTGACAACTCCTCTTCCTGTGAAAGTGGCTCCCTTCTTTTGTTCTCTTAAATTAGCAGTTTCTCAAGGTTCTGTCCTCAACTTGCTTCATCACCTCTCAATGATCTCACTCACTTCCACAACTTCAATGATAACTTATAAGGAAGTAATTTTCATGTCTCTATGTAAAAAGTGACCTTTCTTTGTTATGTTTAAAAGTCTTTTGGGCATTTTTACTTACATAATATAATAATAACTTTGACTGTTATTGATTCAAATCAACCCCCTAAAAAGAACCAAACTTACTGTCATTGAGCCAATTCTAACTCATAGCCACCCTACTGATTCAAATAGATTTCATAAAATGCCCCTATCCCAGACAAGATTCTCCATTATGATTTCTTAATCATTTTAATTGGGCCATCATCCTCCCAGTGTCTCAGGCTGAAAAACTTAGAGCAATATTTGACTTTTCTTCTTCTCTTAGCTCTAATCAGAAGTAGATGGCCAAGTCTTTCTCCATCAGAGCCACTGGGTGAGTACAGACCACTGGGTTTTTGATTAGCAGCCCAGTGCTTAACCATTGCACCACCAGGGTTCCTATTTAAACTTTAGTTTCCTCATTTGTAAAATGATGTTTCAATGATAATACCTTAAATAACACAACAAATCATTTTCTGGAAACATTCCTGCAAACAAATGTTATCTCCAGCCTCTGAACTTCAACAAGATTTCTATATTTTTATTTTAACATCCATCATAGAACACCACGTGGAAAGAAGACTGAGAAATCTACTTCTGTAAAGATTTATCACCTTGGAAACCCAACGGGGGTTGCTATGAGGTGGAATAAACTTGATGGCAGTGAGGTTTTTTTTTTTTTTTTTTTTTTTGGTTTTATATAACACCATGTATTTTAGGTAACTATTCATAGGACTACCATCATCTGTCAGTTGTATTGTGGTGGCTTGCATGTTATGATCCTGGAAACTGTTCCAATGTAATTTCAAATACCAGCAGAGTCACCCATGGTGGGCTGATTTCAGTGGAGCTTCCAGACTAACAGACTAGGAAGAAAGACCTGGCAATCTAGTTCTGAAAATGTCAATGAAAACATTATGGATCACAACATGATACTGTTCAATTTGCTTGTTTTGGACACATTGTCAGGAAGGATTAAATGTTAAAGGAGAACATTATGTTTGGTGAGGTAGAAGGCCAGTGAAGGCAAGGGAGCCAACTTGTTACAGTAGCTACAATGATGGACTTGAATATGCTGGCAATCATAAGAATGATGTAGGACCATGCAATGTTTCATTCTGTTGTGCATAACGATGTCATGAATCAGAGTTGACTCAGTGGCAGCAATCATCATCATATCATCTTTTGTAAATGTCTTATCTCCTTTCTGAAATGTAAGCTCCTTCATTTCATGAACTATTATTTCCTTGTCTCTACTAGAAGTCTATATGGTGCCCTCCTCATACCAGGAGCACAACACCTGGAAAATGATATCTGGTATCAATCAGATTCTGTCCACTGATGGAACAAAAGTACTTCCTTCAATTTCAGCTCAAGTTATAAGCCCAAATGCTTAAACTCTTTAGCTAAAATGAAAACAAATGGAGAATATAGACCATCAGGGAAAATCAAATGTGAAAAGGCTGAACAGAAGTACAGGAAGTTAAAATGAGAGGAGTGGATTAAGATGGGCTTAATTTCAGGGGGCAGAAATGAAGGTTAGACAAGCTAGGAGGTGAAAAAGAATAAAGTTATCATTTAGGAGGCTTAGCTTATAAGAAATATTGCAATTTAACTACACCTTTTCTTCTGGGGGTGGTTAAAAGGCAACCAAAAAGAATACACAGAGATAAATGAAACAGGGACTATGTTAGACAGGATTTTCAAGTTGCTTTGCAAAACCAGTTAGATTATTTTTGTTTACAAAGCATGAAGTTCAAAATTTGTTTTACTGTCCTTTAACGGAAAGAGTTAAAAGCTTTAGAATAACTTTTCCCCTCTACCTTCTGTTGGGTCTTCTCCCTGAGAAACCATTTCTTTATTTGTAGTTGAACAAAGCCATAACAGTGAGCTTTTGCTCACTCAATGTCTCAAATACTCTATGAACCTGCATACCCACTGCTGTCAAGTCAGATCCAACTCATAGGGACTCCTCCTTGGAATTCTGAGGCAGTACCTATGGAAGTAGATTGCTCAACCTTCCTTCTGAGGAGTGGCTGGTGGGTTTGACCCGCCAGCCTTCTGCTTAGCAGTCAAATGCCTCAGGCACTTTCACTGCCTTTGTAACTACAGGGAAGGTACATGAGTCTCTGAATCTTGATTTAACTCTACCATCAATTATCCTTTATTTGAAAATGTCTCTTGGCTCTGAATTGCTCAATTTAAGTTTCAACTCTGCCACTTAGTAACTAAATGCTTTGGAGCCAGTTAAGAACTTAAATTTCAAGAAGGTTGAGACTTTATTTTGTTCACTGCTCTATCCTTAGCCCTGGCATAAGTAGGTGATCAATAAATATTAATTGAATAAATGAGTGCTTCTGTTTTCTCACTGTTTTTCAGATTATCGAACATGGACATAAATATAAAGTCTTCCTTTTTGCCATTAACTAAAGAATAAGGTTGCATCCAAAGTTGCATAAAAATCACTGAAAAAAATGGGTTGAATTCGAAATGATTTGGCATTTAAAATCTTTCCCTGGATATATCCTAGCCAAGCATAACAATTCTCACATCATGAAAAGAAGTGCTACTTAGAACTAATTCTTTGAAAGGCAGGAATACCAAGTGTGAAAAAAACCAAATATGCATATTCCCCAGTTTGTGTGAGAAAGAAAGAAAGAGTGAGAGAATGGGTGAAAGAAAGGGAAAGCAAAATATGATTGGTCAACCAAAGCTGATTCTTTGAAAAGATCAATAAAGTTGATAAATCTCTAGCCAGACTAATCAAGAAAAAAGAGAGAAAATATAAATTACTAGTATCAGTAGAGAAAAAGGGATCACCACAACTGATCCTATGGACATTAAAAGAATCACAAAGGAATATTATGAAAAAGTCTATGGCCAAAAATTTGATAACGTAGATGAAATGATTATGAAAGACATAGTCTACTAATGCTCACACAGAGAGAAATGACAATCTGAACAAATTTATATCTATTAAAGAAAGTAAATCAACAATTAACAACTTTCCATAAACAGAAAGCACCAGATCCAGATGATTTTACTGGTAAATTCAACCAAAGATTTAAAGGAGAAATGATACCAATTCTCTATGATTTTGAGAAAGTAGATGAGGAAACACTTCTTACCTAATTCTACGAGCCCAATATTACCCTAATAATAAAACCAGACAAAGACATCACAAAGACGGAAAATTACAGACCAATTTCTCTCATGAACATACATGCAAAAAAATGCAAATCATGTCCAACAATGTATGAAAAGAATTATACCTCACAACCATGTTTACAAGGCTGGCTCAACATTTGAAAATCACTTCATATAATACATCACATCAACAATTGAAGAAGAAAAAAAAATCATGATCATATCAATAGATGAAGAAAAACCATTGGAAAAATTCTAATATCCATTCAAGATAAAAACTTAGAAAACTAAAAATAGAGGTAACTGTTTCAAGTTGATAAAGAACATCTACAAAACACCAGCAGCTAACTTTATACCTAATCGTGAGAAACTGTATGCTTTCTCCCAGTGACTGGGATGTCTACTCTCACCAATCCTATTCAACATCATACTGAAAGTCTTAGCTAATGCAAAAATACTATATAATACAATAAAATATATTCAAATTGTGAAAGAAGAAATAAAACTGTCTTTGTTTTTATGGTATGATGTTGTTGTTAGGTGCCATCAAGTCAGCTCTGACTCATAGCAATTTCCTGTATAACAGAACAAAACATTGCCTGATCCTCAATTGGCATAACATACTATAGAAAACATTGTTCCACCTCCTACTTTGGCGAGTAGCCACTGGGA
>NW_006922485.1:382265-383871 GCF_000298275.1 Orycteropus afer afer | reverse complement strand
CATTTACCTCAAGTAGATACACTCCTTGGAGAGAACAATCATGGGAGAAAGAAGGGTTGCTTATGCACAGTGAGACAGCTCAGGGGGCAGGAGTGTATGGAGGGATGGACACAGGGAAGAGGAAACTATGGGGAGGAAGTGGGAAGGGAGCTGTTGCATTGTGGTAAACTGTGGTCAATGTCATGAGGCAAAGTATATGTGAACTGCTGTATGGAAAGTGATTTTTTTTCTGTAAATCTTCACCCAAATCACACACACACACACACACACACACACACAAAAGATAATTAAAAAAAAAAAAAAAAACATTGCCTGATTCTAAGCCATCCTCACAATAGTAGGTATGTTTCAGCCCATTGTGGCAGCTGTTGCATCAATCCATCCCACTGACGATCTTCTGTCTTTTTCACTGATCCTTTACAAAGCATGATGTCCATTTCCAGGGATAGCCTCCCCCCACCACCACATACACACACCAATAACATGTATAAAGTAAGTAAGATGAAGTTTTACAATCTTTGCTTCTAAAGAACATTCTGGCTGTACCACCTCTAAGACAAATTTGCTAGTTGTTCTGACAGTCCATGGTATATTCAACATTCTTTGCCAGCACCACAATCAAATGTGTTAATTCTGGCAGATTATATGAGTGTCTATGTAGAAAATCCAAAAGGATCAACAAGAAAACTGCTGAAACTAATAAGCAGTTATAGCAAGGTTGTAGAATAAAAAGCCCATATACAAAAGTCAAGGAAGCCCTGGTAATGGGTTGAGTGTTTGGCTATTAACTGAAAGGTCAGTGGTTTGAACCTTACAGCTGCTTCATGGGAGAAAGATGTGGTAGTCTGCTTCCATAAAGATTAATAGTCTTGGAAACCCTATGAGACAGTTCTACTCTGTCCTAATGGGTCACTATGAGTTGGAATTTGCTCAATAGCAACAGGAAACAAAAGTCAACTGCTTTCCAGTATACCAGCAATGAATCACTGAAATTTTAATTAAAAACACAAAACCATTTTAATTAGCAACGCTCCAAAAAGAAATAGTTATAAATCTACATGAAGAAAACCACAAAACCTTGATGAAAAAAATCAAAGAAAATTAATAAATGGAGAGATATTCCATGTTCATGGATAGGAAGACTTAATATTATTAAGATATCGATTATTCCCAAATTGAACTATAGATTCAACATATGTTCAATCAAAATCACACCAAGATATGGTGTGAATATTGAAAAACTGATTCTTATATGTAAATATAAAAGACTAAGAATAGACAACACAGTACTGAAGAAGAACAGAGTTGGAGGACTCACACTACCTGACTTCAAGACTTCCAATAAAACTACAGTGATCAAAATAGTGTAGTATTGGAAAATAGGTCAACGAAACAGAATAGGGATCTCAGAAATAGACTAACACAAATATGTTGTTGTTGTTATGTGTCCTCAAGTCGGACCTGACTCATAGTGATCCCTCCTTGGCTTTCTGAGACAGTATCACTACGGAAGTAGATTGTCCCATCTTCCTTTCGAGGAGTGGCTGGTGGGTTTGAACTGCCAGCCTTCTGGTTAGCAGTCAAGTGCCTTAGGCACTATGCTACC
>NW_006922485.1:380303-381995 GCF_000298275.1 Orycteropus afer afer | reverse complement strand
TACCTAGTGCCACTCTGACAGAAATATACCACAAATGGGATGGCCTTAACAAATAGGAGTTTATTCTCTTACAGTTTGGAGGCTTTAATCCAAGTCCAAAGTGCCAGGCTCTAGGGGCTGGGTAAAAGCCCCTCAGCCTTGGGGTCCAGCTTTGCCCCCTGCTCCTGGCCCACTGAAGCTAGTGGCTTTTCTTCACTCAGACAGCTGCTGGCTGCTGAGGCTGACAAGGTTGACAAGTAAAAAGGCACAGTCCTGATGTTACCAAACCACACAGTAGGCCATTAATTTAAGTCCATTGTAAGTCCCAAGGTCGGCAGAGAATGGCAGGCTGCTGAGCAATGACACAGCTACATGCAGGATTCAAGCATGCCATAAACTAGAGATCATCCCCCAAGGCTTCTGCTTATATACAGGAAGCAGACCACATCCTTAAGGCAGCTACTCTGCTGCGCACAGTAGATTCCACCATGGAGTTGATCACCAGTCTCATCACGGGGAATACTACATCCAGCTGCCCAGCCCCTCGACCAGGCGCAGCCAAATTGACACACAAACTAAACTACCACAGGCACCATCCATAAAATAAAATTCTTTTAAATAAAAGCTTAACTTCATTAAAAATTAAAACTTCTGCTCTGTGAAGGGTACTGCAAAGAGAATGAAAAGAAAAGCCACAGACTGGGAGAAAATATTTGCAAAACATATATCTGATAAGGGATTTGCATACAAAATATACAAAGAAACTAATGAAACATAGTACACAAAAACATTGCTGTATGTCTTACTTTGGTGAGTAGTGATTGGGGCCTTAAAAGCTTGTGAGCAGCCATCTGAGATGCAACTATTGGTCTCTGCTGATCCAGAGTAAAGAAGAGTGAAGTAAATCAAAGACATATGGAAATAATTAGTCCAAGGGACTAATGGACCATGGGAAACTCAGTCTACATGACCCTGAGAGCAGAAGTAGGTGGTGCAACCATTCAGAAGTGGATCAAAATTGGAGATCCTGTGTAGAGTGGGAGAAAAAATGTGGATAAAAATTCAAAAACATATTGAAGACCAGGTTTACTGGCCAGATAGAGATGGGTGAAACCCCCAAGATTATGGCCTTGAGTCACCCTTTGGGTCTATAATTGGACTCACTCCCATAGCTCAACTCTCAGCCAAACAACAGACAGGCCTATGAGCTGAACAACTACACCAGGGATATGCACTCCTTAGAAGAGTCAACGATAGGAGATCAGAAGGGCATCATTTGCACAGGGAGAAAGCTAGGTAATCAGGAACACATAGGTAAGAAGGAAGGACACGGAAGCATAACCACAGGGAGGAGGTGGGAGGAAAGCTGTTATATTGTGGGGATTGTAATCAGTGTCACGAAACAAAACGTATATGAACTGTTGAATGTAAAATGAATCTGCTTTGTAAAATTGCATCCAAATGACAATAAAAGTTAAAAAAAACATTTAAAAAGAAAACAAACGACTCAATTATAGAAAGGTCAAAAGATCTGAACAGACACCTCATTAAAGAAGATATACAGATGACAAGTGAACAAAGGGAAAAAAAATGTGAACATTATACGTCATTGGGAAATTGCAAGTTAAAACAACAATTAGATACCACTACACACAAGGTTGGGCAATCCTACTTCCGTAGTGATACTGCCTCGGAAACCCAAGGAGGGGTCGC
>NW_006922485.1:373331-377768 GCF_000298275.1 Orycteropus afer afer | reverse complement strand
ACTCACTGATCTGCACTGAACACTTTCCCTTGTTACCCTCCCGAGAGGGACCGGGTCTCCGGGAGCAAGGTAAGCATGGGCATAGCACAGAGTAGCAGGCCGGAAGAGCAGGAGAAAGGGGTAAAACCCAGGGAGCCAAAGAGAAAAATCTGCTATTAAGCTATATTAAAAAAAAATGGAAGGACCTTAAATGTATATTGCTATATTCAGGTCTTTTTAAGAAAGACATGAAATAAATGAAAAACATGAAAAGAGATGAAAGAAGGGAAAGAAGCCAGTCTGGAAAAGCTACATACTGTATAGTTTCAAGTATATAACATTCAGGAAAAGGCAAAACAATAGAGACAGCACAAAAATAGCAGTTGACAGTGATTCAGGGTAAGGGAGGAATAGGTGAAGAACAGTGCAGGTTTAGGGCAGTGAAACTATTCTGTATGATACTGTAATGGTAAGTACATTACATTATGCATTGGTCAAAACCTATACAACTGCACAGCACAGAATGAACTCTAATGTAAACTATGGACTTTTGTTAACAATAACGTATCAATGTTGGTTCATCGATTGTAACAAATGTACCGCACTAATTCGAGATGGAAGAGCTCTGGTGACACAGTGGTTAAACTGTAACCAAAAGGAGGGGCAGTTTGAAGCCTCCAGCAGCTTTGTGGGAGAAAAGACCTTGCACTTTGCTCCCATAAAGATCACAGCGTAAGAAACCCTGTGGGGCAGTTCTACTTTGTCCCATAGGGTGGCTATGAGTTGAGTTGACTTGACAGAACAGAACAACATCAGTGAAAAAGGTTAATAATAGGAAAACTGTGTGTAGGGAGAGAAGGAGTATATGTGAACTCTGTTTACTTTCTGCTCAATTTTTCTGTAAACTCTAAAGTTTTTTTTTTCTCTTTGCTCTAAAGAACAAAGTCTCCCAGGCCTTCTATATTCCCACCATACAATTTTCAGATTTATTGCTTAAACATACATGATTTTGCAAAAGAATGATTAGCTACTTTAGCTATTTACATATTTACATTGATATCTAAAAACTCAAGCTCATGTCCAAAGCCATCATCCTCAACTCAGGGTCTGCATGCACATAAATTCACACACACTCACATATGCACACTTAGCAGCCTGCCTAGCTATGGAGACATGAGAAAACTGTTTTAAAATAAATAAAATAAGAGGGGGAATATGTACAAGTAGAAGAACAATGTCTCCTCTCTCATCTACTCCCTACATTAGAATAATAGCAGTGTGTTACCCTAATTTAACCATTTGCTTTCTATAGATGAAGCAAATTATTTTATTTTGTAGGGAAGGGGAGGATTGTTTCCTGCAATAGTGAAAAAATAAAGAGAAAAACAGTGTCTGTGTTCCTTTCTGGAGATTATTGTTTCTAGTTGTGAAACTGATGTCCTTACAGTCTCATAGAAATAGTTGCAGCTAAAGAAAGTGGATGTAAATGCTCATTTGAGGGTGAGTGTGTGTTTAAGAAAAACAGTTTCCTAATATTTTTTCTTCAAACGGAGACAGAGACTAATATCCTTCCTTATAAAATAAAAAGTTATGTACATTAATAGAAATATAATAATGTAATTTTATAACTACTCATTGACAGGCACAAAAAAGTTCACACACCATAGGCAACAAAGGCACAGAGATAATTTTGAACTTTCAACTTTTAATTTTCTTCTTCCTAGCCCATATCTCAACAGCAAATCTAAATGAACTAGATAAAGACTCCAACCCCTTATAACAGCTGATAGAGTTTTTATGTGAAGTCTATGAAAAGAACTTTGTTCCTTTTTACTTTGGTTTAAAGTCAACACAAATCCTATATAATACAAGGGTGGAGCTATAAATATAGGAAACTTTTGTAATCCAAGAATTTCCATGCTGTTTGGAATTATTGCATCTCTGTGTCAGAATGTATGGGTGAATAGTTGTCTGTAATTACAGATGACTTTTTTTTTAATAGTAGTGATTAGAAATTCACTATACCTGCAGAAAGTCCAACAATCTGATTTTAAGAATCTGATAGCAGACTCACACTTCTTGTTGAAGTTATTCACTTATAAGGAGTTATAGGTTGGGAAAAGGTTGACATTACATTATCTTACCTGTTCAGGATTTTGTACTATGTATCTCCTAATGGTGGTCTGTGGATATGTAGTAACTTTTACTGTTGGAGAATGGAGTTCCTGTGAAGAAAACATAAAAGCTACATATAATCATCATTTAGTTATCTTGGAGCCCTCAATAATAACAGGGAACAATTATGACAGATTTTTAAAGTAATTTTTATGAATTATGATATATGAATTTTTGATTTAGTTCATTTCAATCCAAGAAATATGAAAGCATGTGTTGTGTGTTCAGCACTGTGATAGGGATTTCAATTATACTAATTTCATGGTGGTTCATCCCACTTTCCAAATTATAGTTGATGAGAACTTCAAAATATTTTTTTTTTACAAGGAAAATATTTAACCTATTTTAATAAGCTCTATTTACTATATAGTCTTTTTTATTATTGTGATTTGGGTGAAGATTTACAGAGCAAATTCACTTTCCATACAGCTGTTCACATATACTTTGTCTTATGTCATTGACCACAGTTTACCACAATGCAACGGCTCCCCTCCCACTTCCTCCCCCATAGTTACCTCTTCCCAGTGTCCATCCCTCCATACACTCCTGCCCCCTGGGCTGTCTCCCTGTGGATAAGCAGCCCTTCTTTCTCCCATGATTGAGAACTTCAAAATATTTTAAATTTAATGTCTCCATATGATTAGAAGAAACTATAGCTTAGTATTTATTAATCATATCTTATGTTATGAAAGGACAGCCTATGTAAAAAAGAAAAAGAAAAAAAGTGTCACAAAGAGAAGAAATGTGTGTGCATGAGTGTGTTGTGTATGTTTACTTAAATATTTATATGTTCAATGTGGTGGTGGGAGAGGGCCTAAACAGCATTTAAAGTGAGAAAAAAAAAAACACTAGGACAAAGTCACCTGTAAACTTTTGATGAAAAAAAGAGCCAATATCATTAATATAGAGAGACTTACACATCAATAAGAAAAACATCTCCACATTATTAGATAAAAGAGCAAATGACATGAACAATTTACAAAAGAAGAAAAATAATGGTTAATAAACTTAACAAAAGGTATTCAGTCAAATTAGGCATCAAATAAACATAACAAAGATATAATTTTTTTTTTCTTTAAACTATAAAACTGGCAAATTAAAAAAAAAAACTTAATGCTGATGAGGGTACAGTAGTAGGAGCAATCTGCTATTAAAAAAAAAAAAAAAAACACTGTTATCGAGTTGATTCTGATTCATAACGACCCCCATTGGGTTTCCGAAGCTGTAAATCTTTATAGAAGTAGATTGCCCCATCTTTCTTCCCCAGAGCAGCTAGTGGGTTTGAACCACCATCCTCCTGATTAGCAGTCAAATACCTTAGGCACTGTACCACCAAAGCTCCTTGGATCATTGGAGAGGGTAATATTAAATAATCATCCATAGGCTGAAATGTGTAGCCATTAAAATATGTTCTTGAGTAATATAAATTTACATGAAATGAAGGCTCACAATATTAAAGAAGGTTAAGTGAGAAAATAAAGTTATAAAACTATGTATATGGTATGGTCCACATTTTGCATTCAATTGGAAGAAAAAAACATGTAGTAGTACCTCTGCATGGGAAAAGGAATGAGTATTTTTATTTTTGCTTTATATTATTTTACAGTTGCAAAATTTTCTACAATAAACACATTTTTGATAGCAGAAAAAAAACATATGGCACACCTAATTTTTAACTATTTTTCATTCTGCTTTAGGTAAAAATTTAGCGCAATTTAATTTCCCATTTGATAGTTTATACATACAGTGTTCCAAGACATTGGCTTCATTCCCCACAATGTGTCAGTATTCTCCCCATTTCCACTCTGGTTTCCTCCTTTCCTTTCGTCTGGATTTTCTTGCTGCATATTTGTCTTTGCTTTGGGGCAAATTCTGTCATTTTGATCTCATATAATTGATTGTTCTAAAAAACACATTCATCTAGAGTGTTATTTTTTTATTTTATGGGCCTGTCTATTGTTTGGCTGAGAGATGGTCTCTGGGAATGGCTTCAGTTCCAGATGAGAAAGGTGTTTTAGGGGCTACTCTCAGGGGTTCCTTCAGTCTCTGTCAGACCAGTAAGTCTGGTCTTTTTTGTGAATTTGACTTTTTCTACATTTTCTCCTGCTCTGTCTGAGGCCCTTTATTTTGATCCCAGCCAGAGTGGGAAGTCTAGTTAGTAAAAGAGAAGAGTGTTCAGCCAGGGGGCAGTTTAAGCATAGGCACTGAAACAAGGCGGGCTTGTGCTTACTCACTGATCTGCACTGAACACGTTCCCTTGTTACCCTACCGAGAGGGACCAGG
>NW_006922485.1:368158-369265 GCF_000298275.1 Orycteropus afer afer | reverse complement strand
GGGATCGGGCAGTGTTTCGTTCTGCTGTGCATGGGGTCGCTATGAGTCGGAAACGACTCGACGGCACTTAACAACAACAACAACATCTAGTTAGTAATTTTCCCTAATTACATTCTTATCCTGGTAACCATCAAATAATTTTTTTTTCTGTGTGTAAATCTTCCCTTGAATTTTTTTTTTTTTTTGTGGTCTCATACAATATTTGTCCTTTTGTGACTGACTTCTTTCACTCAGCATAATGTCCTCCAGGTTCATCCACATTATAAAGTGTTTTCCAGATTCTTTGTTATTCTGTAACATTGCATTGTACTCCATTGTGTGTGTATGCACCATGTTGTTGTTATGTGCTGTCGAATCAGACCCGACTCATAGCAACCCCTCCTTGGGTTTCTGAGGCAGTATCACTGCGGAAGCAGATTGCCCCATCTTCCTTCAGGGGAGTGGCTGGTGGGTTTGAACTGCCAGCCTTCTGGTTAGCAGTCAAGTGCCTTAGACACTACGCTACCAGAGCTCCTGTATGTACCATAGGTTGTTTATTAATTCATCCACTGATGGACACTTACATTGTTTCCATCTCTTTGCTATTGTGAATAATACTTCAAAGTATATTGCTGTACATCTACCTATTAATATCCTGGCTCTTCTTTATCTAGGATTTATTCCTAGTAGTGGGATTGCTCGATCAAATGATATTTCTATTCCCAACTATTTAAGGAAGTGTCACACTGTTTTCCACAGTGGTTTTTAACATTTTACTGTCCCAACAGTAGTGGATAAGAGTTTTCGTCTCCTCACAAACTTGTCAACATTTATTATCTGTTTATCTGACTAGTGACATGATTGTTGGGGTGAGATTTTATCTCATTGTATTGATTTGCATTTTCTAATGGCTAAGGATCACAAACATTTCTTCATGTATTTGTTAGTTGCATGAATGCATTCTTTGATGGAATGTCTGCTCATATCTTTTGCTCCTGTTAAAAGTGGATAGTTACTCTTTTTGTTGTTGATGTGTTGAAGTTTTTTATAAATTTTAGAGATTAGACCATTGTCAGATATGTTGTAGTCAAAATTTCTGTTGGATCACTCTTGTTTGGAATGAGCACA
>NW_006922485.1:364401-368027 GCF_000298275.1 Orycteropus afer afer | reverse complement strand
TAACTGGTCTTCCTTGTAGGCATATGGATATTATCCTATAACTGACAGCATTGTACTTCAGGATACATCTTGAAATGTTCTTTTTGATGAGGAGGAAGATGCCATTCCTCTTTAGTTTGTCATTCCTACCTTAGTCGACCACATGGTTGTCAGATTCAAATGGTCAATACCAGTCCATTTCAGCTCACTAATGCCTAGGATACAGACTTTTGTGTTCCATTTCATTTTTGACAACTTTCAATTTTCCTAGATTAGTACTTCGTACATTCGACATTTCAATTATTTATGGATGTTTGCAGCTGTTTCTTCTCATTTTGAGTCATGCTCCATCAGCAAATGAAGGTCCAGAAAGCTTTATTCCATCGATGTCATTAAGGTCGACTCTAGTTTGTGGAGGAAACTCAGTTGTACTTTGAGTGACTTTGAGTGACTTCCAATCTGAGGAGTTCACCTTCTGACACTTTAACAATGTTTCACTGCTCTTTATAAAGATTTCCAGTAATATATTACTGTGTTTCACTGCTTTTCATCAGGTTTTCAGTGGCCAATTTTTCTTTAAAATTGATGGCCCCATCCTTCTTCCCAGTTTTAGTCTGGAAGTTTAGCTGAAACCTATTTACTACGGGTGACCCTGCTGGTATTTGAAATATGGTGGCATAACATTACAGCAACATGCAAGCCATTACAGTATGACAAAATGACAGACAAGTGGTGGATGACTAGCTCTTAGCTAGGCTAAATTGGGAAGTGATAACCTTTGATAATCTTATTATTTGTACTGTATGATTTCATATGTTTCTTATTGTCCCCATGGTCTAGAAACCATTTTTTGTCCATTTGTACTCTCACTGTTAAAATTCACACTTTGGTACTTCATCTGGATTTGACCATTTTCCTTAGAAGAGCATCCCTGTGCCTCTCATCTTTCAAATCCCACACCCCTTATAATCTCCCATAATCCCAAATTTAGGGTGTTTCATGTTTTATTTTCTTAGAATTTTTTCTTTATATGTACTCTAGCTAGTTGAACATATATTTTTAATATGGTATTGAATTATTATCATAGATATATTTTGGAGACACAATGATCACCCTCAAGAATAATCCTAAAAGTAGAATTATTCATCTGTAAAGAATAAAGGAGATATGATTTATTGTGTGTCTTTTCAATCAAACACCTGTGAGAATGGCTAGCTCTCACCCTGTAAGTTATTCTCTCTGAAATTAAATTTATAGCAATATCACTCACAAAATCAGGCCCTCATCAATCCAAGATCTAAGTACTTTAATCACATTCAAATCAAGAACCCTTAAAACATCCATACTCACTAGTAGATACTTGGTCAAAATAAGATGCTTTCAAAATAAAAGCAATCAGATTGAGTAGGCAATGAAATTTGAAAAAAAAAATCTGACTCACAGTACTTGTTTCACTTTCTTCTAATAGGCTTATTCTCATATATGAGGATCTTGACTTTCATAAAAAAAAATTTAATGCATAACTCCTTTTACCTGATCGGTATTTTGAGTTATATGTAGAGTGCTTGGGGCACAAGTAGATACTTTCAGAGTTGGAGAATGGAGTTCCTGTTGAGAGAAATAAAAGGAAGTTCAGAAGTTGTTACTGAGCAGTGTCATTTGAAAGTCTTAAGAAGTTCTTTAGGTATCAATTCCTTTAATTTTAATATAATATGATTAATCAGAAAAGGAGCATTATTTAGTGCTTTCTTAGATGATGTCCATCTTCTAAGCATTTTACTAAATTTACTTTGTCAGTTTTGCAAGTAACCCAATGACAAAATATTTCCAGTTTCTAGTGTGCCTTCATAGTCTTAAATTCTTATACTTTTAGGTTCTGTTCATTTTTGTGTGTTTGTTTTGGGACTTTAGTAATATACACCCCAACATAATTATATGTTTGTAATTAATAAGCTACAAAATTATCAAGCAAAAATATTACATGTTAAAATTCTCAAACCAAAATAGGAAGCTACCTTTGAAAGCTCTGCTAAAACTATTGCTTTTGGATTACTTCAAGCTGACTCTTAATTATGCTTTTTCTTATCTGCTTCTAGTTTAATTTTAATGGGTAGGCTCTGCCGTTTTAAAAACTGATCGATAAAATTGAAAGACACTCAAGTTGAACAGGGGTTGGAAGATGAATGGCACTACACCCATGAATATATATAGATGGGACAGAGGCTATCTCTACCTATATATTTACATGCACTGCCATGAATGTAGTAGAGCATACAGAAGACGAAGTTACAAAAACCTCTTAGCTATAAATAAACACCCTGAGGGAATGAGTCGCTGGCTATGGAGGCTTAGGGCCATTGTCTTGGGGGATACTAAGGAGAATTGGCATAAAAGAGTCCACAAAGACTACTACTTTGGTGATGTAGGGGTCTTAAAAGCTTGTGAGTAACCATCTAAGGTTCAACTATTGGTCTGTCCTCATCTGGAGCAAAGAAGAGTGAAGAAAATCAAAGATGTGGGAAATTATTACTCCAAAGGATTAATGGAACAGATGACTCCAGCCTCCATGAATCCTGAGACCAGCAGAACTGGATGGTGTCTGGCTACCACTTCTGACCACTCTGAAAGGGATCACTATATGTGGTCCTACATAGATCAGGAGAAAATGTATAAAAAAAACTCAAAACTGTTAAAAAAAAAAAAAAGACCAGGCTTTCTGGTTTGATGAAGACTGATGGAATCCCTGAGACTATGGCTCTTAGATAGCCTTCATGCGAGGAATTGAACTCAACCACCATGATTCAACTGGCAAACAAATGACAGACAGATATATACCAGTGAACAGTAATATCAAGAGGGTATGCACTTATTACAATAATCAAGCATAGGACAGCATTTTCCCAGGGATAGAGCTAGGAAGTGGGAAGGGATAGGAAGGGAGGATGAAGGGAAGAGGTGGGTGTAGGGAGGAAGTGGGAAGACTGCTGAGAAAAAAAAAGATTTTTAAAAAAGTGAAAGAATAGAATTTTAATAACTAGAGAAAATGATGATTTTATCAATTATACTGGCATTCTTTATATTTTTCCCAAATCATCAAAGTTGCAAAGCTTTATTTGTGTGTAAGAAATTAATAACATCACTCAATCTCACCAAACCTTACTATAATTTATGGTCAACTGACACAATATCAGGACATTTCCTTCAACAATAGAAATATTTTTTTTTCTCTTAGAGCAAGGGGGCCATTAAAAATCAGAATTACAGATTTATAAGAAAATGTTGACAGACTCATAAAGAAGTATAGCAATGATGTAGGTGTAAGGTGCCATTGTTAAAACAGGACTGACTACTCATTTACCCAAATCCAAATATTCTGCGCTCTGTGTTTTTTCTGTTGTTTTTCTTTTGGCTGAGTTTGCTAACATATTTATTTTCTTTTTGCCCTCCTAGTTACATCTAGCGCAGTGCCTGAGGCATTTGACTGCTAACCAGAAGCCTGGCAGTTCAAATCCATCAGCCAGTCCTCGGAAGGAAGGTTGGGCAATCTTCTTCCATAGAGATACTGCTTCGGAAACCCGAGGAGGGGTCGCTATGAGTTGAATCTGACTCCACAGCAGTGAGTTTGGTTTGAGTGTTACATCAACAGC
>NW_006922485.1:362170-363271 GCF_000298275.1 Orycteropus afer afer | reverse complement strand
TCTTCACCAGCACCTCAACTCAAAAGCATCAACTCTTCTTCGGTCTTCCTTATTCATTGTCCAGCTCTCACATGCATATGAGGTGATTGGAAACATCATGGCTTGTGTCAGGTGCACCTGAGTCCTCAAGGAAACATCCTTGTTTCTCATCACTTGAAACAGTTCCCAGTCTGTGCTCAGATGGAGCCTGGGTGACCTGTCCCATCCTACCACAATGTTATTTTTCTTTTTTCTGTTTCTTAGTTTGTTTGTGTTTTTCTGTTTTAAAACTACTATTATTCTTATTAATTTTGTCCTCTTTACTGTTATTCTTTATTATTCCCTTCCCAGGTTCTAGTTTTCAGCTTTTTTTCTTTTTACTGTTCCCGGTTGCAATTACTTTTTTTTCTTTCTCATGCTAAACCCTGTTCCTTGTTTTTCTATTTGTGTTTTTCCCAACTTGTCTTCATTATTCTCCTTCTCTACATTTTTTTCCTCTTATTGCATTCTCCCAAGATATTGCAGGGCTTCTTTTGTCTTTTTCTTCTTTTTCCCTTTTTAGTTACTGTTTCAGTGTAATTACATGATGTATGTTTTCTCCATTTGCTTTTACTTTTCTGATGGTTATTCAATTGTTATTTTTCTGTAACTGAGTGGAAGAGAGCAACACTCTTCATAAGACACAACTACAGCCACACCTCTTGCAGCTTCACTTACTAAGTGAGAGCCACCACTTCCTTCTCTTTCTCCACCAAGAAGCCAACAATAAACAACCACCAAGAAGAGCCAGAGTCATCCTTGGCTGCTCTTCACAAACAGTTAACAGAGATCTAAATACAATAATTCCACAATGTCTCGGAGACAACAGACCATCACAGTCCACATAAAGAAGTAAGATAAAGTAGTAGAAACAAGGGAATAGGATACAGACCCAGAACACATCCCTAAGGAAGAAGCAGCATTGGAACTCTCTGATAAGGAATTCAAAAGAATTATATTTAAGTATCTTCAAAGGATTGAGAGACAGACCAAGGAAAACACAGAGAAAACCCTCAAAGAATTTTGGAAGAAAATACAAAAACAAAATGACAAAAGAAGTGAAAAATTAGAAATGTTTCTAAA
>NW_006922485.1:358866-359571 GCF_000298275.1 Orycteropus afer afer | reverse complement strand
GAGAATTCTGCCAACCATTCAGAGAAGAACTGACACCATTCCTACTTAAACTATTCCAAAACATAGAAAAGGATGGAATCCTCTCTAATGCATTTTATGAAGCAAGCATAACTTTGATACCAAAACCAGCCAAAGACATCACTCTAAAGGAAAACTACAGACCAACATCCCTCATGAATATAGATGCAAAAATCTTGAACAAAATCCTAGCCAATAGACTCCAACAACATATCAAGAAAATCATTCATTCTGACCAAGTGGGGTTCATATCAGGTATGCAAGGATGGTTCAACAGTAGAAAAACGATCAATGTCACCCACCACATAATTAAAACAAAGGAGAACCACATGATCATATCAATTGATGCAGAAAAGGTATTTGATAAACTCCAACACACATTCCTGATCAAAACTCTCAGCAAAATAGGAATAAAAGTGACATTCCTCAACATAATAAAGAGCATCTATGAAAAACCAACAGCCAATGTTATACTCAATGGAGAGAGACTGAAACCATTCCTTTTGTGAACAGGAACCAGACAAGGATACCCTCTATTACCACTTCTATTCAACATTGTACTGGAAGTCCTAGCCAGGCCATAAGGCAAGAAAGAGAACTCAAAGTATCCAAATTGGTAAGGAAGAAGTCAAACTATCCCTATTTGCTCATGATATGATCTTCTACCTAGAAAACCCAAGAGACTCA
>NW_006922485.1:357939-358471 GCF_000298275.1 Orycteropus afer afer | reverse complement strand
GTTAGCAGTCAAGTGCCTTAGGCACTATGCTACCAGAGCTCCTACCATTTACAATAGCTACCAAAAAAATAAAATACTTAGGAATATATCTTACCAGGGACACAAAAGACCTGTACAAAGAAAACTGCAAAATACTACTTCAAGAAACCATAAGAAATCTACATAAATGGAAGAACATCCCATGCTTGTGGACAGGAAGAGTGAACATTGTGAAAAGGTCAGTTTTACCCAAAGCAATGTGTACATTCAATGCAATCCTAATCCAGATCCCATCAGCATTTTTTATGGGTATGGAAAAATGAATCACTAACTTTATATGGGAAGGAAAGAGACTTCAGATAAGCAAAGCACTACTGAAGAAGAAGAACAAAGTAGGAGGTCTCAAACTGCCGGATCTCAAAACCTACTATATAGCCACAAAAGTCAAAACTGCCTGGTGTTGGTTTAATGACAGATACGTAGACCAATGGAATAGAATTGAGAAGCCAGAAATAGATCCATTGAACTATGGTCAGCTGATCTTTGACAAAGG
>NW_006922485.1:354789-355656 GCF_000298275.1 Orycteropus afer afer | reverse complement strand
GAGATACCATCTTGCTCCAGCACTAGTAGCGAAGCTTAACAAGACAGAAAATAACAAATGCTGGTGAGGATGCGGTGAGATTGGGACTCTCATACACTGCTGGTGGGACAGTAAAATGGTACAACCGCTGTGGAAAGCAGTATGGAGATTCCTAGGTATATATCCTAAAGAAGTGAGAGCTATGACAAGAACAGACATATGTATAGCCATGTTCATCACAGCACTATTTACAATAGCCAAAAGATGGAAACAACCTAGACGTCCATCAACTGAGGAATGGATAACCAAACTCTGGTACATACACACAATGAATGCTATGCAACCCTAAAGAATAACCTAGAATCTGCAAAACACCATATAACATGGATGAACTTGGAGGATATCATGCTGAGTGAAATAATTCAAACAAAGAAAGACAAATATCGTATTAGTCCATTATTGTAAAAGTGAAGTAAAGGTTTATCTATGGAATGAAATTTTCTTTGTTGGTTACTAGGGGTAGGAGGGGAGGGGAGGGGAGGGAACACTGTTATATAGGTAGAGATAAGTGTTGATTCGGGTGAAGTGAAGTTCAATGAACCAAATGTGAGTGATCAACATGGTGGCACTGAGAAAAGATAGAGGTACATAGAGGGTACAGACAACAAAGATGAAGCCTTTTGCACATACAGTTCTGTGTTGTCAATGAAAGTAAACATGGGTATATGGGTGGACAGATGGGTGGACAGGCTGAAATATTAGGTATATCTATGAAGCAGTGAATGTACCCAAGACTATGTATAGGTTTGGCAGACAATAGTCCTATAAGTAGGAGCTCTGGTAGCATAGTGCCTAAGGCACTTGACTGCTCACCAGAAGGCTGGCGGT
>NW_006922485.1:353800-354325 GCF_000298275.1 Orycteropus afer afer | reverse complement strand
ACCATAGTCACAGGGATATCAAGCTCAATTGGCATAACATACTCCACAAAGCATTGTTCCACCTCCTACTTTGGTGAGTAGCGATTGGGATCTTAAAAACTTGCAAGCAGCCATCTAGATGCAACAATGGGTCTCTCCTCATCCAGAGCAAAGAAGAATGAAGAAAACCAAAGGTTCATGGAATGAATTAGTCCTAGTGACTGCTACACCATGCGATCTGCATCCTATATGACTATGAGACCAGAAAAACTAGATGGTGCCCAACTACCACTGTCAACCACTTGGAGAGGCATTAATGTAGGAGATCCTGGGTAGAGAGGGAGATGTGGAACAAAATTATTTGGGAAAAAAAAGGGGTGGGCCAGGTTTGCTGGTTTATAGAGCCTGGTGGAACTACTGAGACTATGGCCACTAGCTGCCCTTCAGATCTGGAATTGAACCCACACCTGTGGCTTCCAGCTGAGCAAAAGACAGGCATAGGAGTTGAACATTTACCTGAGGTAGATACACTCCTTGGAGAGAACA
>NW_006922485.1:350927-353210 GCF_000298275.1 Orycteropus afer afer | reverse complement strand
CCACCAGCCACTCCTCGGAAGGAAGGATGGGCAATCTATTTACATAGTGATACTGCCTCAGCAACCCAAGGAGGAGTCATTATGAGTCATGTCCGACTGGACAGCACATAACGACAACAACAACAGTCTCTCTGTGGGAGAAAGATGAGACAATCTGCTTCCATAAAGATTACAGCATTGGAAATCCCATGGGGGAGTTCTACTCTGTCCTATAGAGTTGTTATGAGTCTGAATGTACTCAATCGCAATGGGTTTGTTTTTTTCTGTGTTAAGTCTTTATTGTTAGAAATGATCCAGGCAAATTGTAGCTTTTCTCACACAACCCATGTGGAAACATTTAAGGATGAACTGAATAGCGTCAAGAAATAAAACATTAAGGTCATGGCTTAAAATGAGTCAGAGTTTAAGACTCATGGTGTTGAATAGCAAGAATTGAAATTGCAGGCGTACAAATTTAGGCTGATCATAAGGAAGATAAAAATTATCTGAATACAAGGTTTATTAATTTAATAAAATTACCAAAGAAAATACTTTCTTCTGGAAGTCTGCAGAAGTGGATACGATGGTCTGAGTTATTCCTAATAACCAATAAGGAAGGTGGGAGATATCACAGTATCATAGAAAGCATCCTGGACTTCAAGTCAGGAGCCTTGGGTTTCGTCCTAGTTTTACTACCAGCCAGTCATGTGATAGGTAGGATTTCAGCAAGTTATCCCCCAAATAGCCATTCCATGGGAAGTGATAAAAAAAAAAAATGTTTGCGAATGAATGAAGAGAATGTCAGAAAAGACATTTTTCCAGAGAAGAGAATACAAACCTTTCTGTTAGAAAACTATGTTGTTGTCAGGTGCCATTGAGTTGGCTCTAACTCATAGTGGCCCCATGTACAACAGAACTAAACATCACCTGGTCCTGCACCAGGCCCACAATCCTTGCTATACCTCAGCCCACTGTTGCAGCCACTGTGTCAATCCAAATTGTTGAGGGCCTTCCCTTTTTTCGTTGACCCTCCACTTTGCCAAGCATGATATCCTTCTCCAGGGAATGGCCCCTTCTGACAACATGATCAAAGTAAGTGAGACAAAGTCTGGCCATTCTCTCTTCCAAGGAGCATTCCCACTGCACTTCTTCCAGGACAAATTTGCTTGTTTGTTTGGCATTCCATGGTACTTTCGGTATTCTTTGCCAACACCACAACTCAAAGCATCAACTCTTCTTCAGTCTTCCTTGTTCATTTTCCAGCTCTCACACGCATATGAGGTGATTGAAAATAACATGGCTTGGGTTAGGCGTACTTTAGTCTTCAAGGAGACATCTTTGTTTAATTTTCAGTTTCATTTATTTGTGTATAACATACCTATATCCTTCATGTTGAAATCATTAAATTCAATTAGCAGTTACATCTTTTGTTTGTATGCCATCTATGCCACAGCCCCACATTCCTGATGACCAAATAATTGAAGGTGGGGGATATTATGGTATTGTAGGAAGAGTTCTGGAGTTCGAGTCAGGAGCATTGGGCTTTGTCCTAGTTCTACTACCAGCCATCTATGTGATATTGAACCAATCATGTCACCTTCAGTTTCCTCATATGAGAGATGAGATGTGGGTGTTTGTGAGTGTGGATTAGAGGAATTTTAAGTTCCATTCTTCTCTGATGTAATGCATATCTAGGAGCTCATTTCTAATTTATTTTCCATCTAAACAAAACAATTTTGAATCCTTTAAACTTGTCTATCTTGCTATCCATTGGTGATGATGACAACTAACATCTGTTAAAAGGTTTTTCTGCCAAGCATTTTACACAGATCATATTATTTAATGCTCACAACAATCCCATGAGGAAGGTACTATTATAATCCCATTTTACAGATGAATGAACATAGACAAAGATAGGTTAAGTAACTAGCTGAAGATCACACAGCTAATAAGCATGGGTGCTAGAATTCCAACTGACCCTAACTCTAGAGCTCATGCTCTTAATCATATCTATAGCTTTTCTCATTATATTTTCAATATTTTTCAAGTTTGGGAATTTAATTCTACAGTTATGTTAGACTCATTCTAATAATAAGAGGCTGTTGTTGTTGCTGTTGTTAAGTGCCCTTGAGTCGTTTCCGACTCATAGCGACCCCATGCACAGCAGAAAGAAACACTGCCCGATCCCGCGCCAGCACCACAATCCCTGCTATACTTGATCCCATCATCGCAGCCACTGTATCAATCCATCTCGTTGAAGGCCTCCCCCTCCTTCGTCGACCCTCCACCCTACCAAGCATGACA
>NW_006922485.1:347468-348408 GCF_000298275.1 Orycteropus afer afer | reverse complement strand
AACTGGCTGTTACCTATGCACCAGGTGCATCTCGCTGGGTTTTAAACACCAGAGGCTAGATAATTTTTTATTATTATTTACTGTCAGAAGTGATGTTTGGATTCCTGAAAACAATGGACACATTTAAAAGTGATTGCATGGGAGAACAGTCTTGATTAAATAATGTAAGCTTCTACTAATTCAACAGGGTTGGATATATATTTATAGAGTTTAGTCACAGGCCCCTAAGGTCAATAAAACATTGCATTTTTATGTAATTCTCATATCACCTAAGCCTGTCAATTTTGTAAGAAGACCCTGGTTTTCTGATTAAACATTGACATCATTCTTGTGTCATTTATTCTTGTGACTCAGATATGCTAAATACTTTAATATTATCTTGCTGGCAACTTTCTTATGTAGACTTTTGGTAATGAGGTATTTTTGTTATAATTAGTATAAAATCCAAATCTGTTTTTCTGCATTGCCTAAAGGGATGTTTTTCCACTTTGGGAAAGTTGTAGCAACCCTCCTCCAACTCTTCCTCCTTTGAAAAGTATCATATAAAATTATCTATTATGAGATAAGGGTGAATCCAAATTTAGTTTGCTTTTTTTGGGATAATTTTACAACACCTCTTGAGATAATTGGCCATAACTTAAAACTCACCCACTGTTGTATAGTTGATTCCAACTCATACCTTAAAAAATAAAAAAGTGTCATCAAGTCAATGCTGACTCATGGCAACCCTATAGAACAGAATAGAACTGCCCCACAGGGTTTTTCAAGGCTGTGAATGGTTAGAGACCACTTCATCTTTCTCCATCACAGCAGGTGGTGGGTTGAACCACAGACCTTTTGGTTAGCAACTGAACGCCTTAACCACTGTGCTGCCAGAGTGCCTAACTCATACCTTAGGATATCTTTGATCAGAGCTGGGAAATTGTTTTCCCTAGGGAAT
>NW_006922485.1:343392-346108 GCF_000298275.1 Orycteropus afer afer | reverse complement strand
TGGAAAACATCAAAAACATTAGAGGGCAAATTTTTTTAAAAAAATATGTATATGCATTTTGAAACTGACAAAATTTTAGTTTTTAACTAAGACTAATTAAGGGAGACAGCTGTTGCAGTGGAAATATCAAGAGCTGGTTTCTAAACACAGGGAATTCATTAACTAGTTATGTTAACTTAGGCAAGTTAATTTCAGTTATTTGAGCTTGCATTTTTTTTCATTTGCACAAGAGACAAATAACATACAATTTATTTGAATACTATGTAATTTGTAAGGAGCTCTGGTGGTACAGTGGTTAAGGCATTGGGCTGCTAGATGATTCTATAACCTACCAGCTGCTCCATGGGTGAAAGATGAGTCAGTCTATTTCTATAAAGATTTACAGCATTGGAAACCCTATGTAATAGTTTTTCTCTGTCTTATAGGGTTGGTATGAGTTGGAACTGACTTGATGGCACTGGGTTTTGGTTTTGATTCAATTTGTACAACGGATATAATGCCTTTCCTACTGACCTCTTAGAGTGATAGTGAATAAATAATGTATGTGAAAGAATTTTGAAGAATAAAAAAAGCATCATCTACCAGCATAAGACATTAATCTTACTAGATTTGTGATATATGGGACTTGTACTTCTTAACACTTGTTATGTACTAGGTATTCAGGGAGATATAAGGAATAGATAAATGATAATTTATCTTCACCCTGTTTATAATTAGATGAGGGAGAAAAACTATAACTATAAATAACCATGAAGAAGGGGCTTATCATAAGAGCCATAAAGAGATTATTATGGGAGTTTCCAGAATTGAGAAATAACTTCAACCTGGGACAATCAGAAATTTCATGACAAGATAATATTTGAGGAAGATGTTGAAAAACTGGTAGAATATCAAGATGTCTAGGTTGGTGGTAGAGGAGAATAAGGACAGTTAAGGTATAAGAGCTGCATGAACAAAAGGCATAACCAACTACCTACCGCTGTGGAGTTGATTTTAACTCATAGGAACCCTATAGGACAGAGTAGAACTGACCCCATACAGTTTCCAAGGCTGTAACTCTTTACAGAAGCAGACTGCCACATCTTTCTCCACAGAGGGTTTGAACCACCCATCTTTTGTTTAGTAGGAGAATGCTTTCACCACTATGCCACTAGGGGTCCTTGCAAAAGACGTAACTGTGGAAAATTGGGGCTATATTTAGTTAACAGTGCTTTACATCTTGACTGAAACAGAAGAAAATAGGAAGCGATTACCAGGAGGTAATTGGCGAATGATCACAGGAGGCCTTTGTAAGTCAAAGAAGGAAATTACAGACAATGAAATGTCATTGAAGGTTTGGGGGCAGAAGAATGATATGGGATGGTTTTAGGGGATTTAAGCAACTTTTCTAGAGAATAAATTCTTAGGTGTAATTAGGTTTGTGAAGATTATTAAATAATTCTGTGGAAGAATTTATGCATCAAGCTGAAATCTGTGTTAGAAGAAAAATAGGTAAATACTATGTTTGAGGATGAAAAGTCTCTCATTGGAAAGTACTTCTAAATATGTGCTTTGGTGTGTGGATGAGTACTGAACAGCAGCAGTAGTTATTATGAGGGAGTCTCTAGACACATAACTGATATGACAAACCAATTAGGGGAATTGAGTAAGATTCAGTAAATAAAACACTTCACCTAGACAGAACTTCAGCTGTAGAAGAAGTGGAGGCATTATCTTTATATGCAGACTAATTAGCTGCTTCGAGCCAATTTAGTTAAAGGAAATGTCTCAAGGAGATACCAGGAAAATGATGTGATAGCGGATTAGAATTGCTACCTCTTTAACAACCCTTGACATAATAAGTAATGATAAATATTTACCCATAGGAACAAAAACTAAACCAAATATAAAGAAATCAAATCCAGATGCTTCATGGTGGCTAAGAACTAGCATAGAAAATTAATTGACTTATTAAATAGCTTCCTTATTCTTATTTTATGTGTTGTTCACTTTTTTAAAAAGCAAATGGTATCATCTTACTTTCCATTTTAAGTTCAAAGAGATAGCCTAGAAGAATGAAACTCAAGCAATCTTAGTTAAGTCATATATCTTTACTTAATCCACTGCTGACAGCACATTAAAGCAATTTTGTAATCCATAATAAGAGAGAGGAGAGGGTAGGGGAGAGCAGGGAAGCAGAGAATAAAGGAGGAGAGGAGAGGAGACTGACAAATATTTTCCAGTTCCATTTACTCCCCAAATCATTTATAAAACAAAGGCTGATTTGCCTTTGAGTTTTGATTTAAAACACTAACAACAGAAAAAAAAAATCCCTCAACTTTCAAGAAGTGTATGGTCTATGGTAATGAGAAGGAAGGACCACAGTACTACTCAGTATTATAATATTATGAATATTATAAAAGCCTGTGTATTCTTATAGTTAAATAATGGAAAGTGATAGTAGCTTTTAAAGGAGACCACATCTGGTGTGGATGCTATATTGAGAATGTGAGAAAATGCACGGTCAGAAAATTTTTAAAGAAGACTACTTTCCAGAAGAATTAAGGGATGGGTAGGATTCCAGCAGTAAGAGATGTGAGGGAAGGGTGAATATTACTATAAAGAACAATGGGGGAGGAGAAAAATACTGTTTCGTTATGAAACAGAGAGCAGTGCAGTAAGTCTGGAATACAAAGGGGGAGGAGTAGGATAGTGGGAAATAGCTCAAAAACAAACA
>NW_006922485.1:340608-343200 GCF_000298275.1 Orycteropus afer afer | reverse complement strand
AAGGCAAGGAATTTGAACCAATTCTAGAACTCAATTTTCAACATTTTTGAAAACGTTCTAAAAGATAAACACTATTTTATCATTGATTTCATGTATTTCACAATAACATATAAGTCAATTTTATTTCTTCATAACATTTCTATCAAAGTTCTCCTAATATTTATGGGCTTTTGTATAAATAAAAATTTATCAATTTATTACCCAGTGCTGGAGCTTTGTGCAATTTGATACAAAAAATTAGTAGAATTCATGAGGAAAATATTAAAAAAAAAATCTTAATATCAACAATAAAAATCTACCCCCTTGGTAAATAATGTAAAAATGAGTGTAATATTTAAAAAGCATCCAAATATGCATTTACATTATTTATTTATACTCTGGCTTGTGTCCCAAAGGATTTTCAGTAATTAGAGCACATACAAGAAAATTGTGAAGTATTAGTATGAATCAGATTTCAGACACTGTGTAATATAAATAAGAATTAATGTGTAGACTAGGTAAACCCATTACAGCATAGTGGCTACAAGTGTGGATCTGGACTAGACTGCCTGGATATAAATCCCACTTCGACCACATACTAGCTGTATGAACTTGAGCAAGTCATGTAAAATCTCTGTGCCTTTATTACTTTATGTATAAAAATGGGAATGATATTTGAACTTTACTTACAAAAGATCAAAATTAATTCACTAAGCAAAAAGAGGTAGGAGGTAACTCCAAGGAGTATGTTAAGTTTAGATCATGTACCTAAAAGAAAGGAAGATAGATGTATTTTGAATGAGTGGATTCATCTTTCTTTTTTTTTTTTTTTTATCTTCTTAACCATTTACCTATCAAAAAGCAGGTTTCTAGGAATAATTATGTAGATAAATAGACAGACAGATACACACACACACATATCCATAAATCCTTCTTTCAGCTCTTCACTTAAATATTTATGAATCCTTTCCTCCTTCTACTGAAATGATAGGTGCCTCTAGTCAGTTCCAACTCATAGTGACCATATATACAACAGAACAAAATACTACCTGGTCCTGAGCCATCCTCACAATAGACCATGCTTGAGTCCATCGTTGCAGCCACTTTGTCAATCCGTCTCGCTGACCCCCTACTTTACCAAGCATTATATCCTTCACCAAGGATCTCTGGTGGTGTAGTGCTTAAGGCATTTGACTGCTAACTAGAAGGTTGGTGGTTCAAACCCACCAGCCACTCTTCAGAAAGAAGGTTGGGCAATCTACTTCCATAGTGATACTGCCTCAGAAACCCAAAGGGGTCACTATGAGTCAGAATAACTCAATGGCAATGGGCTTTTTTTTTTTTTTTGGGAGAGGGGTATCTTTCCCCAGGGACTAGTCCCTTCCGACAACATAATTAAAGCAAGAGAGACAAAGTCTGGCCATTTTGCTTCTAAGGAGCATTCTAGCTGTACTTATTCCAAAACAGATTTGTTTGTTCTTCTGGCAGTACATGATTTTATTTTCAATAACCTCATATGTGTGTGAAAGCTGGACAATGAATAAAGAAGATGGAAGAAGAACTGATGCATTTGAATTGTGGTGCTGGCATTTTGTTATTTTACTCCAAGGTGTCCATTATACCTGATCATATAAATTGTCAGCACTTTGATCACACATTTGTACCACCATGAATTTCTTAGAATGTAATGGTGTTAGAGGTATTTCTGTATCTAAATTATGAATGGCTTGAATGTACAGAGCAGGGCTGTCCAATAAAATTTTTTGTGGTGATGGAAATATCTATCTGCACTGTACTGTATGGTAGCCGTTACCCATGGTGGCTGTTGAGCACTTAAAACATGACTAGTGTGACTGAGGACCTGAATTTTTCATTTTATTTGATTTTAATTAATTTAAATTTAAATAACTACATGTGGCTAGTGGCTACTCTATTGGATGTACAGCTATAGAGGAAACATTAGGTAAGAGGCAGACTGCAAGCAAGTTTTTTAAATGATCACTGTTACTTTACATTTCAAAAAAGAAAAGGAAAAAATATGATAAACCAAAAAACTCCATTTTGAATATTGAGGTTCAAGTTCAAAGACTCCAAGACCATGGGAACTTCCAAATTATTTTCTCTAAAGAATATTTATGCCAATAAACATTGTAAATATATTCCTGCTGTTCCAGTCTTTGATCATGTTTTAGAAAATTGCTTTACTGCTTTTCCTCATTAGCCTTTCTTGCCTAGTAGAATGTTAATTAGCCTTTCAAGCATATGTGTTTACCTCATCTTTCCACAGTCAAAGAAACTCATACATTATAATCTATTCATTTACTTTATTATCTTTATGTTTATCCGTGTGGCAAGGAGTTTTTGTTGCCTGCATTTTTATAAATCAATAATACAAATAAGAGATAGAAAACTAGTGGTTAAAGCCTTGGGCTGCTAACCAAAAGGTCTGCAGTTGAACCCACCAGCAGCTCCACAGGAGAAAGATGAGGTAGTCTGCTTCTGTAAAAATTTAGCACCTTGAGATCCAACTCGGTGGCAGTGAGTTTGCTTTTGGTTTGGAAACTCTATGGGTCAGTTCTACTCTGTCCTAAAGGGTTGCTGTGAGTCAGAATT
>NW_006922485.1:335055-340508 GCF_000298275.1 Orycteropus afer afer | reverse complement strand
TAATTCTGTGCCAGCCATTATGTTGGTCATCTTCATATGTTATCTCATTCAGTACTCTCAATAACTCTGAAGGCAATATTATTGTCCCTGCTTTACAAATATGGAAAATGAGGCATTAAGAAGGTAAGTGATATATCCAAGCCAATACAGCTAGTGAGCAGGTGAGTTAGACTTTGGATAACTGTAATGTATTTACCCTTTACTATGTGTCTGGCACTGGACCATGTGTTTCACAACATACAACATTTCATTTGACTCCAATAACAATGCTATGAGTTATGTGTTGTTATTGCTCCATTTTTGACATGAAGTAACTGAGCCATACAGCTGGCAAGCCTCCGAACTGGGAACTAAACCCAAGAAGTTTAAAACAAAAGCCTACACTCTTAGGCGCCACACTAGACTGTTTCATAGTTCTTTTCTGCCAAAATCTACCTCCTCACGGCATATTTATTGTTTGCAGCTTTCCCTGAGACATTCCACAGACCCACTTGAATAGGCATTTTCTCTATGACTTACCTTTAGACACAGAAAAATCTGAAACTCTTTAGGCAGTTTCAAAACAGGCAATATCTTTTAAAAACCACTTGACATATATACTAACAGAATTTGTGCAAACAAACTGTCATACGAATACACTTCAAGAATAGTATGGGAGATGCTCTTGTTAGAACCTTGCAAAGCCAATAACTTGATCAAACGCCTGCTTTAGGTTATTGCTGAGATACTACTCTGAATTTTATACAGCAAGGGATATGCAAATTTCAATAATCTCTTTAGATGAGATAAGCACTTCCTTCATTTAGGATAAAATCTGCGATTCTCTTCTCATGTAATAAAAGCAATGTTTTACTTGTCCCCCAAGTGTCTTCCCCCAACTCAAATCCCTCATTTAAGAGGTGGATTTCTGTTTTTTTTTTTCTTATTGTCTCTCTCTTTTTCCTGAAGGAAAATTAGGAGATGAAGAGAAAAGAAAATATACAGTCCCTCTGCAATGCATGCTTCTGTCTTAAAACCTATAAATAAATAAGCTCCACCGGAAGTTAGGAAAAAAAAAAAAAGGACAGTTGCTCATTTGAAGGAAAAGTTGGCTCAAATGTTCTTGTTTAGAAAGATTTTCACCTTTAAATGGAGTTTAAGAGCATGGCAAACCTCATGAATCACCAACAAAAGAAATTTGTACCACAAAAGTCCCCCTCCCTTTCTCAAATGCCCCCACCTCCTGTTTTGCCACACACACACACACATACACACACACAGTGACAGCTGTGAGCACCATTGACTGAAAACAAGCCTAGCAATTTATCAGACTTCACTTAAACAAGAGACAATTGGCATGGGCATTTTTACCCAGCAATTAGTTGCACTCATAATTTCTATAGCTTCATTTAACTGTAGGCACTAAAAGGATGGCTGAAGCTGAAAGCGCAGGTCCTTTTATCCTATGACCTCATTCCTTTTTCAGACAACTTACTTCCTTGAACAATCATTCACTTTAGTGACCACGCCCTTGAATTCCAATGTATCAAAGCAACACACCTCTCCTGACAGAACAGGACAATTTTCTGATTGTATATAGAAATTCTGGTGTAGTAGGGGAGCTTTCTTTGTAATCAAAGTAAAAGGGAAAGAAATTATGTAAGGAAATGGAAGTCCCAGCTGAATAATTATTAAGAGCAGAGATCATTTGTAAACACACATTCTCACCTGAGCTGCTCTCTAGAGTTAAATTTGGTTTCAAGTTTCAAATTCAAACTAATGGTAACATTTATAACACATGCATTAAAAGATCCCTTCTTGTATCAAAACTTGTTTTATTCAATAAAATACTGGTGGCCAAAACACAAAATAAGTTTTAAAAATGAAAAATAGGTAGACAAGTGGGGCACCTACAGGCCAGACACTATACTTGTTTGTCCTTAAAGTGGACTCTACTTGAACAATCAAATGGTATTTATCCAGACAACCATGGTGCTTCCTACATACTGTTGTTGTTGTTATGTGCCGTCGAGTCAGCCCTGACTCATAGCGACCCCTCCTTGGGTTTCCGAGGCAGTATCACTACAGAAGTAGGATTGCCCAACCTTCCTACATACTAGACACTTAATATATGTCTGTTCAATGAGTGAATGGTACTGAAAAATATTACATTCTGACCAATTTCTTTCACAACAGTCCCCCTATATACATGGAAAATATTTTGAATTTCATAAAAAGTTAATTTAATAGAGGGAAAATACAAATCTAAGACAAAGATTCATTTTTAATTAAATGGGGTAGGTTAATATTGAAGCTTTAATGGTTGAGATGTAAAGTTTTCTTTCAAGTAGCTTCTAGAACTCCATTCGTTTATTTACATGAACACATTCAGTTCTAAAATGCATCTTATGATCTTGATTACATCTGCATTTCATTTTACCTATTTTTATGGATGAATCAGGTAATTTTAATTCTATCATTAACTTAGAGAATTTCACCAGCAACTGGTTTCCACATTTAATTTTCTCTATGAAATACGCTTGTCAAACAGACAAAATAATCACCAAGAAAATTATAAAATACATCTGATCAATTATAGAAAAGAAACAAAGAAACAGAGCTCCCAGTTTGTTTATAGATGGGGAAATTTAAAATATGCTTATGTCTATAAATAACATTTCAGTCCACAAGAAGGTAATGGGGGAAGATGTTTTTTTTTTTTTTTTTAAAGCCAGAAATGGAAAACATTAAAATGTTCTAAAAAATTTGGTTAAATATGGAATGTCTATTATATGAGCAAAAAGTAAGATTCAGGAAGCAAAGCAAAGTAAGCTAAATTTTGGTTTCTCATATGGAACATGTTTTAGCACTCATCATTATATCGATTGTAAAATCTTACAAATTCTCTGAATGTTATCTAAACACCCAAATGCTAAAAACTTTAAAGCAAAAGTTTAAATAAATTCATGATGACCAAAAATTGACTGTATTACCCATTTTCCTAGCTGCCATGGTCACAAATTCTGGCATGATAATCATTGCCACATACCAACTCAAAATGCTTCTGAAACATAACATATTAAGGAGAGATATTATTAGGATACATAATGAAAAGAAGGTTTTTTGAGTAATACGAACTACTTACTCATACTTGGCATGGAATATAATAAAACTACTACCACATCTTACCAATTTCATCAGTGTGAGCGTAATTCCAGATCAAATCTAGGTACTACTTTATACAATGCTATCCTGCCAATAAGCAGGGAGAAAATAAAATAAATTAGATTTTCCTAGTCACATTCTTTGTGGCAGCTAATCTACAAGATTTCTTACCAAATTCTCTTTTAGTTGATTTATGAATTCCCTTTGATATTTACCTCAGTTTGAGATTTTACAGTCAAATTTTCCCTCTTGTCCTCTAAGACAATGAGATCTCTCTCTCTCTCTCTTCATTCATCACATAGCTAGTATCTCAACTGCTCCACCCTCACCATGGCCCATACTTTTCTCTCCATTTTTTAACCATAAATATCTTTTGTTGTTGTTGTTGTTATGTGCCGTCGAGTCAGCCCTGACTCATAGCGACCCCTCCTCGGGTTTCCGAGGCAGTATCACTACGGAAGTAGGATTGCCCAACCTTCCTTCCGAGGAGTGGCTGATGGGTTTGAACCGCCAGCCTTCTGGTGAGCAGTCAAGTGCCTTAGTCACTATGTTACCAGAGCTCCCTAAATATCTTTAGACCTCTCAATATACTTCATTCCAATCTCGTATCCTAGTTATTGTGGCCACAATTTTTATCCCTAATGTTTTTTATATACTCCTCTATGGGGAGTTATATTTCAGAATGGAGATAGATAGTCTTGTAAGGATCACTTTGACAGATATCAGGTAGGAGGAAGGAAAGTCTTTAAAAATAAATAAGTAAATAACTCTACCAGCTGGGTACCGGGATTATTAAAAGGGAAAGTTGAACCAAGGAGCATACCATGATCCTATATTTCTTATGTAGCCAATACTTAAAATTTGCCAGATTTCAGCCTTTAAATCTATAGCTAGCTATCTTTCTTTTACTAGCAAGTTGACCAGCAGGAAAAAAAAAAAGAGGCTAAATATGCCTAGCTATGGCAGATAGAATTATTTTAGCATTCTCATGAAAATAGTAATTTATATTTTTGGTCTTCATATTATTATTGTTAGGCTACTATGGAACTAAAGCTACCCACTTTGTTATAACAAATATTAAAATGTACATTGGAATTATTCTTATCATTTATACAAACTACTATTTTTGATCTTCATATTCTTCTTCATTTTGACGTCCATGTAGGTGGAGTTTTTCTCAACCAGGAAATTACAGGCAGTGAATCTTGCTTGGCTTTTTAAAAATATTTCATGTTTCCCAAACGAAGCTAAGGGTGAAATTAAAAAGTAAAAATTTGGCCTTTGAAAATTTGGCTGATATATGTCTTCAAGTATTTTATTTTATATTTTTTTAAACACTTTCCTTCTTCCTACCTGATATATGCCAAAGTCATCCTTACATGTTGTTTTTATTATACATTTTAGAGATGTCACTTCTTATCTTACTTTAAGTTTGTGGTTTTGGGGACAAAAAAATTCTACATTCTTCAAGATTGGTATAATAATGTAGCATAGGATAATATTCATCCTAACAGCTGCTTTATGAGCTTTTTACAGTCCAAATTTTATGTTGAAAACATAATTTTGGTTTAGATAGATTATTTCTCAAAAGCTTAAGACATGCACATTTAATGCAAAGAGAGTCAACGAATGAAAATAGACATATACCAAAAATCAAACCTTGGAGTTGATTTCAACTCATAGCAGCCCTATAGGACAGAATAGAACTACTCCATAAATTTCCAAATCTGTAATCTTTATGGAAGTTGACTGCCTCATCTTTCTCCCACAGATTGGCTGGTGGGTTTGAACTGTCAACATTTCAGTTAAAGAGCTGTTGATTTTACATAGTTTTGTAACGCTCCTTTTCATTCATTGGCAATATTATTAGCCACAGGTAGTGGATGTTAAAATAATCATTTCCATAAACTAATTTATTTCATTTTAAAGGGTACCTTAGAATTCCACCTTTTTTCCCTTTCATATAACAATTGATTGCATCTCATCTTTTTTGATCTACATCACTTTTTCAATATTCCTCCTACCAGTATTCCATAAATCATTCACAATTTCTATTGCATAAGAATGAATGTGTAATTTTCAGAAGATGAAACATACCCGCCAATTCAAACAGACATTTGCACCTGTCACTTGTCTTGGAACAGCAGACTATTTACTGAACACATACAATTGTTTAGCCACGCAGTATATGCCATTGTCCTTGTAATACCACATTTGATACAAAAAAAAAAAAAGAAAAAGAAAAGCTTGCTTCTGAAGTAAATGAGGGGAACTGGTTCTTAAAAACCTACTGTATTTAAGTTGAGGAT
>NW_006922485.1:331912-334636 GCF_000298275.1 Orycteropus afer afer | reverse complement strand
TCCCACCCAAGGCTGTAAATTTTTCAGAAGTAGACTGCCTCATCTTTGTCCCATGGAGCGGCTGGTGGGTTTGAACCACTGACCTTTTGGTTAGCAGCCAAATGTTTTAACCATTAAACCACCAGAGAGCACCACCAGATCTCCTACAAACAAGCACAGGCAATAATAAATGGAAAAATAGCCAAGAAGCGGAAATTGGGCGACTATCTAGAACACATATAGATGGAATTCCAGGAGGTAACATCCCAGGAACAGAGGCAGGGAAGCAAACAGGAAGAGGAGAAATGCGGTTCAAGATTTACCCCTTTCCACTTGCCTAGCACGGCTATCTTTTTGTACCTGGGAATGGTTGCTCCAAACCAAATTTTGGTAGGAGGAGGCAGTTTTGAGAGGGGAGAGCACTTCTCGTGAGCCGATGTGATCCAAAGCCTGCACCACCTTGTTCATAGGCCCACTGTATGTCCTCACTCGTTCATATACTACATTTTTTTCTGGAGACTGCTGGGATTGATTTGACTGATGGTAGCAGTGGTAATTCTGGGGCTGACACTGAAGCAGCTCTGGGGGCTGCTGGGTCCCACAGCTGCTGCTGCTGGTCTCACTCAAATAGCTTGAACTCAACATCTTCTCAGTGGTCAGCAAGGAACACCCCAGATGCTCTCTCTAAGGAACAAATAGAGACAATGAAAGAAAGGAGTAGGAATGCAGGGAGGCGGGCATACGTGTAGAAGCCATTCACCAACCACCCCATGCTGTAGTGGTGCCAGGGGGAGATGAGAGTTACCTGAGCAGCAGCAGGAACAGGTCTGGCAGCTGCAGGGAAGACAGCAAAGTATTTGAGCTCAAATGGAAAGTGGAACCACCCAGTGAGATTGCTCCAGGAAATGGTACTGACACACCCCTGAGGGGCGGATTCACCAGACAGGTTTTCCTGCCAAGAAAGGCCCTGCCTGGCCACTTATATAGTTACTAGGCTGCCCAGTAGGTAATGGAGTCAAGAAAGGCAGAACTTCGGAATTTCAGAGTTGAAGCCAGACTTCCAAGCCTTGAAATTCATTTTAATTGTAAGTAGGCATACAAAGACATGCCCATGCCAAAACTTACTAGAGAAAAAAAGTCACAAACTTTACATGAAAGTGACTTCTCATGGTTCCTAAGCTTAGTAAAGGAAGTTTCAAACATAAGTATTAGCATTCCAAACTCTCAGAACAAAATAAGGAGTTTAGCCTAGGGACATGATAAATTTGCATTCTTTGCAAAACTCAAGTTGGCTGGTAAATGCAGTTAAGGGAGATTGCAAAGTTGTCTCCTTCTAGCAACTCTGTAGTTTTTGGACCTGCTAATCTTGCTTTAGGCCTAGTATATCTTTGTAATATACATCAAAGGAGATTTGGCTAAATGATCTACAAATGGAGGAAGGGGGCTAGGAAAACCTAACCATTCCAAGAATGCTTTGTATTTTATTTATTGTTTTACATTTTTACAAAGGAATTCACCCAGACTTTATTTGTGCCTTACGAAACATTGTGACTTTGATTGCCTTTTTAATATACAGTTGTTAAGAGAGCTGCAAGTCTTGAGTGGTGCCTTACCTGAGATAATGAGATTTAAATGTTCTCAGCAATTACATTTATTACTACTTGAAATTCCAATCATAATGCCTATTTACCCACGAGATTTTGCCTTGCAAGACACTTCAACAACACTGACCTCCAAACTATTTATTGAGGGTGTCTTCAGAAAAGGTGTGTCCTCCTGGTGAGTATATACATCATAAGACCTAGCACACCACCACCATTCTAGAGAGGACTAGAATGCCATCTAGCTGGCTAACCAGCTTTTTTTCTGCTGAGTGAACTAATGATAATAATTATTGGTCACTTACTATGTGCCAGGTATTATGCACACCTCTCAACAAGCCTATGAGAATTTATAGGTGAGAAACTAAGGCACAGACAGACACAGAAAGGTTGAAAAACTTCCCAAAGATATACAACTAGTAAATGATGGATCTCACATTTTAACATAAGGAGACTCATTCTAGAGTCTAAGCTCTTATCTACTATATTATACCATTAGATAAATTTTAAAATTACATTCAGCATATATGCAACACAACACAATACCATGGGTTTTCCAAGGAGGGGTCACTATGAGTCAGGTCCAACTCGATGGCACATAACAACAAACAACAACATTATTAATAGAAGTTCTATACATTCTCTTTCAGAAAATAGAAGAGGACAGAACACTTCCAAATGCATTTTATGAACCCAGTATTACCCCGATATCAAAAGCAAAGACAATACAAGAATAGTTAACCACACAACAATGACTTTAATGAATGTAGATTCAAAAATCAACATTAACAAATCAAATTGAACACTATATAAAAAATAATATATTATGTGCAAATGAGATTTATCCTAGGAATACAAAACAGTTCATATAATTTGCCACTTTAACAACTAAAAAAAAAAATCTAATGATCTCAATAGATGCAGAGAAAGCATTTGACCAAATCTTATATATATATGCCTGATAAAAAGTGTCAATAAACTAGGAATGGAGTCCATGGGTGATACAAATAGTTAATGTGCTCATATGCTAACCAAAAGTTTGGAAGTTTGATTCCATCCAGAGATACCTCAGGAGAAAACCTGTGATCTACTTCTGAGAAGTCAGCCATTGAAATGCTATGGAGCAAAGTTCCATTCTGACAAA
>NW_006922485.1:329926-331812 GCF_000298275.1 Orycteropus afer afer | reverse complement strand
TGTTGTTATGTGCTGTCAAGTCGGACCCGATTCATAGCGACCCCTCCTTGGGTTTCCGAGGCAGTATCACTATGGAAGTAGATTGCTCAACCTTCCTTCCAAGAAGTGGCTGGTGGGTTTGAACTTCCAGTCTTCTGGTTAGCAGTCAAGTGCTTTAGGCACTACACAACCAGAGCTTTTAAACCAGAATTAGAAGAGTATTTCCTCAATGTGAGAAAGTGCATCAACAAATACCTACAAGGAATAGCATAATTAATGGTGAAAGACTCATTGGTTCCCTTCTACAATTAGGAATTAGCAAGGATTTTTGTTCCCACCACACCTATTCAATATCATACATGAAGTCCCAGACAGTGAAATAAGGCTAGAAATAGAAGAAAAAGTCATTCATATTTGAAGGTAAAAATAGCCCTGCTCACAGATTACATAATTGTCTATATAGAATATTCCAAGGAATCCAAAACAAAAACCTATTGGAACTAATACTTGAGTTTGGGAAGACCACAAGTTACAAGACAGACATACAAAAATCAGTAGTGTTTCTATACACTAGCAATAGCCCCACAACTTGTCTGTAAGTTTGTTGTACAGTGCTGGCTTGCACGTTGCTGTGAGCCTGGAGGCTATGCCACTGGTATTTCAAATACTAGCAGGGTCACCCATAGTGGACAGGTTTCAACGGAGCTTCCAGACTAAGACAGACTCAGAAGAAGGAAGGGGTCATCCACATCTATAAAGAATTTGCCAGTGAAAACCTTATGAATAGCAGTGAAACACTGTCTTATACATTACTGGAAAACTTTATGAATAGCCCTGAAACATTGTCCAATATAGTGCCAGAAGATGAGCCCCTCAGGTTGGAAGGCACTCAAAATACAACTGGGGAAGAGCTTCCTCCTCAGAGTAGAGCTGACCTTAGTGATGTGGATGGAGTAAAGCTTTCGGGACCTGCATTTGCTGATGTGGCATGACTCAAAATGAGAGAAGACAGCTGGAAACATCCATTAATAATTGGAACATGGAATGTAAAAAGTTAGGAATGTAGGAAAATTGAAAGTTGCCAAAAATGAAATGGAATGCATGAAGATTGATATCCTGGGCATTAGTGAGCTGAAATGGACTGGTTTGGGCCATTTTGAATCAGACAACCATATGATCTACTATGATGAGAATGACAAATTGAAAAGAAATGGTGTGGCATTCACTGTCACAAAGAATGTGTCAAGATCTATCCTGAAGTACAATGCTGTCAATGATAGGATAATATCCATATGCCTACAAAGAGGACCAGTTAGTACTACTCTTATTCAAATTTATGCACCAACCACCAAAGCCAAAGATGAGGAAATTGAAGACTTTAACCAACTTCTGCAGTCTGAAATTGACCAAACATGCAATCAAGATGTCTTGATTATTACTGGTGATTAGAATGCAAAAGTTGGAAACAAAGAAGAATCACCAGTATTTGGAAAATATGGACTTGGTGATAGAAATAACACTGGAGATCGCATGATATAATTTTGCAAGACAAACGACTTACTCATTGCAAATACCTTTTTTTCAACAATATAAATCATGGCTTCACACATAGACTTTGCCAGAGTATACAGGAATCAGATTGACTACATCTATGAAAAAAAGCAATGGAGAAGCTAAGTATCCTCAACCAAAACAAGGCCAGGAGCTAACTGTAGAACAGACCAACTCTTATATGCAAGTCCAAGTTGAAGAAGAAAGCAATTAAGACAAGTCCATGAGAACCCAAATATGACCTTGGTTATATCCCTCCTGAATTTAGAGAGCATCTAAGGAATAGATTTGATGCATTGAACACCAATGACTGAAAACCAGAGGAATTGTGGGATGACATCAAGAACATCGTCCAT
>NW_006922485.1:328741-329476 GCF_000298275.1 Orycteropus afer afer | reverse complement strand
CAAGAACCAATGGTATTGAAGGAGGAAGTTGAAGCTACACTGAAGGAAGTGGCAAAAAACAAGGCTCCAGGAATTGAGGGAATACCCACTGAGATGTTTCAACAAACTGATGCAGCGCTGGAGGCACTCACTCATCTATGCCAAGAAATTTGGAAGACAGCTCCCTGGCCAACTGACTGGAAGAAATCAATATTTGTACCCATTCCAAGCAAAGGTGATCCCACACAATGTGGAAATTATTGAACAATATCATTATTATCATATGCAAGTAATATCTTGCTGAAGATATTTCAAAAACGGTTGCAACAGTATATTGACAGAGAACTTCCAGAAATGCAAGATTGATTCAGAGAAGATGTGGAACGAGGGATATCATTGCTGATGTCAGATGGATCTTGGCTGAAAGCAAAGAATACCAGAAAGATGTTGACTTGTGTTTTTATTGACTGTGCAAAAGCATTCCATTGTGTGGATCATAACAAATTATGGATAACATTGAGAAGAATGGGAATTACAGAACAATTAATTGTGCTCATGAGGAACCTATACATAGACCAGGAGGCTGTTGTTTGAACAGAACAAGGGGATACCGCATGGATAAAATCAAGGAGTGTGTCAGGGTTGTATTCTTTCACCAAATTTATTCAATCTGTATACTGAGCAAATAATCTGAGAAGCTGGACTATATGAAGAAGAACGTGGCATCAGGATTGGAGGAAGACTCATTAACAACCT
>NW_006922485.1:298136-311316 GCF_000298275.1 Orycteropus afer afer | reverse complement strand
CAGTGTTTCGTTCTGCTGTGCATGGGGTCGCTATGAGTCGGAAACGACTCGACGGCACTTAACAACAACAACAACAAGCAACATGGATGAACGTTAAATATATTTTACTAAGTGAAAGAAGGTGGACCCGAAAGTTTACATATAGTGTAATTCCTTTATATAACATTCTAGAGAAGACAAAACTGTAGAGATAGGAAAAACACTGCAATTGTTTGGGGGGGGGTTGGAAGTGTACCAATGGTGATTACAGAAGGGCAGAATGGAAAATCTTTCTGGTGTTGATACTCATAAGTATAATGATTGTGGTGGTGGATACACAACTCTGTGCTTTTGTCAGTACTCATAGAACTACACACCACAAAGGGAGAATTTTACTGTGTATAAATCATACTTTAATCCTCAGACTTGGAAAAAAAAAACTAAGTAATACTTTATTTGCAAAGAATAACTTTTGATATGCAAAGATTTATTTTGTTATTGTTCAAATTTTCCATTTCTTATGATTTTTTTTTAATTTATGGTTATTTATAGGAGTGTTTCTTGATTTCTAAATATATGTGGACTTTCATTTACATTTTGGGATTGATTTCTAGCTTAATTACATTTTGGTTACAAAATATGATCTAAATGATTTGAGTTTTGTAAGCAATTGTTGATATTTGTTTTATGATCCAATACAAAGTCAATTTTTAAATGCTCCATGTATCCTTCAAAAGAATACATACTCTGCCTTTGTTGGACGAGGTACTCTGCATATATGTGTTAGTCAAGTTTGTTAATTGTGTTGTTCAAATTATTTATACCTGTGTTGATTTCTTGCCCATGTTATATCTATTACTGACAGAAATATTTTAAAAATCTTGAAACATTATTTTGTATTTTCCTATTTTGCAACATGCTTTCATCAATTTTTCCTTATATAATTTAAAAATTGTCTATCTTCTTTGTGAACTGAAGCCTTTATCACTATGTTGTGACCTCTGCTTCTCTACTAATGCTTTTTATTTTAAAATATATTCTTTCACATTAATTGTTTACTCTATTTTCCATTTAATTAGCATGTTCATGGTATCTTTTTAACGTTTTACTTTTTTTTGTACTGAGACTGGTTTCCATTGTGGTGTCAAACTTTCCTCTATTATCATGTTTAAGATATGTCTTCTTAAAAAGCATATTTGAATTTTTAAAGTTCAGTCTGACAATTTATCTTTTAAGTGGAACATTTAGTACATTTACATTTTCTAAGATAACTGCTATTATTTTGGATTTAAATCCATTAACTAATTTTATAAATTTTTACTTTGCTCTATTATTATATATTCATTTATTTTGTAAATTTATGTATTATATAAAGGAGCTCTGGTGGTGCTGTGATTAAAACATTGGGCTACTAATCAAAATGTCAGCAGTGTGAATCTACCAGTCACTCCTCTGGAGAAAGAAGGGGCAGCCTACTTCTGTAAAGATTTACAGCTTTAGAAACCCTATAGGGGCAATTCTACTCTGTCCTATAGGGTCACTATGAGTTGTAATCAATTCTAAGGTAAAAGTTTGGTTTTTTAGTGAATAATGGCATTGAATGGGCCCGCTATGGGCCGGATCCAACTCCACGGCAGTGAGTTTGGTTTTTGGTTTGGAATGGCATTGAGTATCTTTACATGTGTTGATTGGCATTTGCATAGGTTATTTGGTGAAATGTCTATTAAGTCCTTTGCCCATATTTTAATTGGGTTCTTTATCTTTTTGTTATCAAGTTATAGAAGTTCTTCATATATTTTGCATATGAAAACTTTATCACATATAAGGTTCCCAAATGTTCTATAGGTTTTCTCTTCACCTTTTTGATAAAGTCCTTTGATGCACAAAAATTTTTAATTTTGATGAAGTCCAATTTATCTTTTTTTTTTGTTGCACATTCTTTTGATGTTATATCTATGAATCCATTATCTAAAATTAGGTCCTGAAGCATTACGCCTATGCTTTTTTGTCCTCAGACTTTTGTGGTTTTAGTTTTTAAATTTAGGCCAAAAATGCATTTTGAGCTAATTTTTTGCATATAATGTGAAGTATGGGTTCAAATTCATTCTTTTTGCATGTGAAGATCTTGTTATATGAACACCATTTATAAAGGAGACTATTCTTTCCTCATTGGGTGAACTTAGTATCCTTGTCAAAAATTGGTTGACAATATGTATGGGTCTATTTCTGGACTCTCAATTCTATTCTGTTGGTCTATATATCTACCCTCATACCAGTACAATGCTGTTTTGATTATTACAGCTTTATAGTGTCTTTTGAGATCAGTCCTTCTACTTCATTTTTCTTTTTCAACATTGATTTGACTGTTTGGGACTCTTTTAATTCCATATAAATTTGAGGATTGGCTATTCCATTTCTTCAAAGAAGGCTGTTAGAATATATTTTTAAATTTTATTAATTTTGTTGTTGTTGTTGAGAATATACACAGCAAAACATATACCAATTCATTTTTAGACATACAATTCAGTGACATTAATTACATTCTTGAGTTGTGCAAACATTCTTAACCTCCCTTTCTGAGTTGTTCCTCTCCCATTAGCATAAACCCACTGTCCCCTATGGTTCTTATCTAATCCTTCAAGTTGTCAATTTGATCTCACATAGATCTTAAAAGGGTGTAGTGCTCAAGGCAAACATTTTTTTTTTTACTAGGTAAGCTTAACTATTGTTTGGTTTTAAGACCTCAGAAAATATTTTTGGCATGAGATACAAGTATTATTTCAGGGCAATTGTTTCAGTGACTCATCAAGCCTCCGTGGAGTCCATAAGAATTTGAAAATGTGGCAGTCTCTCAAAAAAGTGGAAATATAACTTCCATATGGCCCAGTCAACTCCTAAACTATGTGTGCAAAAGACTTGAAAGCAGGATCTCAAAGAATTGTACACCAATGTTCATTGCAGCACTATTCACAATAGCCAAAAGGTGGTAACAAACTAAATACCAATCAGCAGATGAATGGATAAACATTCAATGGAATACTATTTAGCTAGTAGGAGAAATTAAGTCTTGATACATGCTACAATATTGGTGGAGCTTTAAGACATTCTGAGTCAAATATGTCAACCAGAAAAGGACAATTATTGTATGTGTATGACCTCACTTATACAAAAAGACAAATGTATAGAGACCAAAGTTTATTAGTGGTTACCAAGGGTGGGAAGGAGGGGGGAAAAAGGGTGGTTATTGTTTATGGTGTACTGAGTTTGTTTATGATGATGGAAAAATCTCTTTGATTAAGGGTAGGGTTGCACAATCCATTGTTGTAAGTACTCTCAATGAATTGTGCACCTGTAAAAAGTTGACCTGGCAAAAGTTGAATAATAGCCATATTTATAACAACTGAAAACAACAACAGAAGAGTAGCTGCTGAGGCTGCTTATATAGAACCAAATACCTCATGGGACTTAGTTCCTTGATGTGAATGTTTGGGATCATGGGGAATCCCAGAGAAGTGGCCTAATAATGTGTGTAGTGCTTCTGTTCTGCCTCCTAGTTCATTGTCTCATTCCTGGGAGTCTTGAAAGCTTGCAATTGGCCATCCAAGGCACTACAACTGGTCTCTATTTACCTGGAGCAGCAGAGGAAGAAGGAGAATCAGAAATAGGAGGAGGAAATAAAATGAGCAGCTAATTGCTTCCATGAACAACTGCCACCTTTGCCATGAGACCAGAAGAACTAGATGGGCCCAGCTACCATTACTGAACATTTTAATCAAAGATTCTAAAGAACAATAGTGATCAAAAGGAGGAGAATGCTGTTCAAATTTTGGTAGAGATTTCATTGAAATATAGATCACTTTGGGTAGTATTGACAACATAACAAAATCAACTCTTCCAGTCCATACAAAGGGAATGCCTCTCCATTTGTTTAGATCTTCTTTAATTTCTTTCAACACTATTTTATAGTTCTCAGTGTATGTCTTTCACCTCCCTGGTTAAATTTATTCCTAAGTATTGTATTATTTTAGATGCTACTGTAAAAATAATTACTTTCTTGATACAATTTTTAGATTGCTCATTGCTGGTATATTAACCCAGTTAATTTTTATGTGTTGACTTTGTCCTGTTGAACTTTCTATTATTGCTGGGTGAGATGATATCTCATCATTTTTTGATTTGCATCTCTTTAATGACTAAAGATCATGAGCAATTCCTCATGTGTTTGTTGGCTGCCAGCATATCATCTTTAGTGAAGTGTCTGTTCATGTCCCTTTCTCATTTTTGAATTGGATTGTTTGTCTTTTTCGGTGTGGAAGTGTTGAAGTTTTCTATAGATTTTAGAGATAAGTCCTTTGTCAGATATGTCATAGGCAAATATTTTCTCCCAATCTGTAGGTTCTCTTCTTACTCTTTTGACGATGTCTTTTGATGAGCATAAGAATTTAATTTTTAAAAGGTCCCTGTCATCTACTTCCTGTGCATTCTGGGTTATGTTTGATAGTCCATTTATACTGTAAATTAGGGCTCCTAGATTTGCCTCTATTTTATCTTTTGATGAATTTTATAGTTTTAGGTTTTGCATTGAAGTCTTTGATCCAGGTTGAGTTTGTTTTTGTGTATAGGGTTTTATATGGGTCTTGTTTCATTTTTCTGCAAGTGGATATCCAGTTTTGCCAGCACCATTTGTTAAAGAGGCTATCTCTTCCCCATTTAATGGATTTTGGACCTTTGTCAAAGATCAGGTGTCCATAGATGGATTGGTCTATTTCTGGTTTTTTGATTCTGTTCCATTGGTCTATCTGTCTATCATTGTACCAATATCACGCTGTTTTGACTACTGTGGCTGTATAGTATGTTTTAAGATCCAGGAGTGCGAGACCTCTCACTTTGTTCTTCTTCTTCAGAAGTGCTCTGCTTATTTGAGGTATCTTTCCTTTACATATGAAGTTAGTAATTGGTTTTTCCATGTTGATAAAAAATTTTTTTTGGTATCTGGATTCGGATTACTTTAAATGTGTAGACTGTCTTGTTCTTAACGTTAATGGGAAAGCTCTCCAAATTTCTGCATTGAGTATGATGTTAACTTTAGGTTTTTAATGCCTTTTACTATGTAGAAGAATTTCCCTTCTATACCAAATTTGCTGCACAGTTTTTGTCATGAAAATATCTTCGATTTTGCCAAATCCTTTTTCTGCATCAACTGAGATGGTTCTTTTCATTTGTTGTATTAATATAATATATTACATTGATTGATTTTCTTTTTAAACCACTCTTGCACTCCTGGAATAGATACTACTTGATCATGGTGTATAATTCTTTTAATGAGCAGCTGGATTTGTTTGCTAACATTTTATTGAGGATATCTTAATCTATATTCTTTATGGATATTTTTCATTTATTGGGATATCTTTGTCTGGCTTTGCTAGTGCCATAGAATGAGTTAGAAGGTGTTCCCTTCACTTCTCTTTTTTGGAAAAGCTTGAAAAGATTAGTGTCAATTCTTCTCTGAATGCTTGATGGAATTCCATAATATGTCATTTGGTCCTGGAATTTTCTATGTTGGGAGTTTTTGATTACTCAGTCTTTTCGCTCTTTATGTGTCTGTTGAGATTTTCTATTTTCTCTTGAGTCAGTTTAGGTAATTAATGTGTCTCTAGAATTTGCCCACTTCAACTAGATTATCTAATTTGTTGACATACAATTGTTGATAGCATTTTTTAAATCCTTTCAATTTTGGTAATATTAGGGGTAATGTCCCGATACTCATTTCTGATTTTAGGTTTTTACTTCCTCTCTCTCTTTTTCTTTGTCAGTCCAGCTAAAATTTTGTTATTTTTATTGATGTTTTCCAAGGACGAACTTCTGGTTTCATTAATTCTTTCTATTGCTTGTCTATTCTCTATTTCATTTATCTCTGCTCAGATCTGTAATTATTTTATTTTATTTTTCTTGTACCTTTGGGCTTGGTTTGCTCATCTTTTCCTAGTTTCTCATCTTGTAAAGTATGTCAGGATTTGAGATCTTATTTTTAATGTAGGCATTTACCACTATAAATTTTCCTCTGATCACTGTGTTGCATCCCATAAATTTTGGTAAGTTGTGCTTTCATTTTCATTCATCTGCAAATATTTTCTGATTTCTCTTTTCACATCTTCCTGACCCATTACTTGTTTAATAATGTGTTGTTTAATTTGCACATATTTGTATAATTTGCTGTTTTCCTTCTGTTATGATTTGTAGTTGATTTTATTGTGTTTGGAGAAGACACTTTGTATGATTTCAATCTTTTAAAAATTATTTTTTATTATTTATTTATTTTATAATCTGGCATATAATCAGTCCTGAAGAATTATCCATGTACCCTGGAGAAAAATATATATTACACTGTTATTGGGTGAAGTATTCTATATTTGTCTGTGAAGTCCAGTTGGTATATAATGTTCAAATCCTCTCTTTTCTTATTGATCTTTCTAGGTATACTGTCCATTATTGAGAGTGGTATATTGAAATCTTCAGCTATTATTGTAGAACTGTCCATTTCTCTTTTCAATTCTGTCAGTGTTTGCATAATATATATTAAGTGCCATACATTTATACATTTATATACTATCTTCTTTATTGATTAACCCATTTTATTATTGTATCATACAATTATTTGCTTTTTTTTTTTATCACATCCTGACTTAAAATCCATTTTGCCAGATATCAATATAGCCATCTCAGCTCTCTAATTGGCTACTATTTTCATGGAATAATTTTTTCTATTCTTTCACTTTCACTCTATTATATATTTCTTGTAGACAGCATATAGATGTATCATCTATTTTTAAATCCATTCTGCCACTCTCTCCCTTTTGATTAGAACTTTAATCCATTTACACTTAAAGTAATTACTGATACTCAAAAAACTCATTGCCATTGAGTTGATTCTGACTCATAGTGACCCTATAACAACCCTACAGCACAGAGTAGAACTGCCACATAGGGTTTACAAGGCTGTAAATGTTTATGGAAGCAGACTATCTCATCTTTCTCTCATAGAAGGACTGATGGGTTTGAATCACCAACCTTTAGGTTAGTCTTAACCACTGCAACATAAGAAGAGAAATTTGTTTTCACACATTTTTGGGACTTAATTCTGCCATTTCCCTACTTGTTTTTTGTGAATCATATGCCTTCTTGTTCCTCATTTTCTCCAATGCTGCAAGAATTTCTGTTTATTTGATATTTTGCAGTGAACCATTTTGACTCTGTTCTCGTTTTCTTTTGGGTATCTTTTTAGAGACTTTATTTAGGGTTAACATGAGAATTGCATTTATCATCTTTAATTTATAGAAATTTGGCTTAAATTGATACCAACTTAACTTTAATATTTATTCTATTCCTATGCTTTTTTTCTCCTCTTTCTGTTTTTTTTCTTCTTGTCACTAATTACATCTTTATACATCGTGTGCCCAATAACTTATATCTATACATTTTAAATACATTTTTCATTATAAAATATGTTGTTGTTGTTGTTGTTGTTACATGCCATCAAGTCAGACCCGAGTCATAGTGACCCCTCCGTGGGTTGCCGAGGCAGTACCACTACAGAAGTAGATTGCCCAACCTTCCTTCCGAGGAGTGGCTGCTGGGTTTGAACCGTCAGCCTTCTGGTTAGCAGTCAAGTGCCTTAGGCACTATGCTACCAGAGCTCCTATGTAGGACATAATAATGACAATTAACACTCTCCCCAAAATAGCATAAACTGGCATTTAGATTTAATCATGAAAAATTTTAGATAACTGTTTTAAAATTTTATCTCCCCTAATTATGTGCCTCGGAAACCCAAGGAGGGCTTGCTATGGGTCGGGTCCTACTCCACGGCACATAACAACAACAACAAATTATGTGCTGGAATCCTAACTCCTATCATTGTGGGAGTAGAGTTTTCTTTGTTATGCTAATTATACCATACCCAAGTGGAGTAGGTTCTAAATCTAATCTCTTCTGAGTGATTAAAAGAAAACATTAAATACAGAGGCATGTATACATGGGGGAAATCAAATGTCATGTGACAACTGCCAAGGAACCAAGAAATGCCATAGTCTAGTGACAAAAAATGAATAGGCATGGATAAGACCCTGATTTGAACTTTAGTCTCCAGAAATATGTGAGAATAAATTTCTATTCTTCAAAGCCACCCACTTATAGTATTTTGGTTACAGCAGCACTCAGAAACTAAGACAGAGTTTGGCATTGAAGAGTGGGGTGCCACTCTAACAAAGACCTAATATGTGGAAATAATTTTGCAAATGAGTAACAAGCAGAAACTGTAGGAATTTTGATGTGCTTGATCATAAGGTACTAGGTTTCTTGGAAGACACTGTTGGTAAAATTTTGGACATTAAGGGAGATTTTGATTAAGGCTCAAAAATAATTGAGAGCTGAAGATGGCAGAATAGACAGACAAGCTACACAGACCATTTGCAACAAAGCAATGAAAAACAAATTGAAACCAATACAGAAGATGATTCTGGAACCCTGAGCTTTGAAGGAAAGGACAAAGAAGTGGATTAAGCACCAACTAACAGAAGAACCTGAATGAAACAGTGAGTAAAGAGACAAATGGAGCTGTGGACTACCAGCTGTCTTGAGGGCACAGCCATTTAAAATATTTCCCAATAGCAACTTAGGAGCTCTGGTGGCATAGTGCCTAAGGCATTTCACTGCTAACCAGAAGGCTGGGAGTTCAATCCCACCAGCCACTCTGCAGAAGGAAGGTTGGCCAATACACTTCTGTAGTGATAATACCTTGGAAACCCAAGGAAGTGTTGCTATGAGTTGGATCCAACTGGATGGCAGGGAGCTGTAGCAACCCAAGAATCAGCTCTGTTCATCAAGCCTGCATGGACTGCACTGGTGTCAGACAACATGAAGGAAGAACAGTGAGGAAGGGGACAGGTGGAGCTGTAGACTGCCAGTGGTTATCCTGAGGGTGCAGCCATTTTGCATGTTTGCAAGCAGCTGACTCAGCCATCTTAAGTGTGATCAAGTGATGTTCTTTCTTAGACTGTGAACTGCAAGTAAGCTCTGTCTATTGACAGCATGGGCAACTACACTGGTTGACTGACTACTGGAGAGGTGTGATATTCCCCTTGTTACTCTTGTGTCCCACACCCTCTTGGTGAATAGGGGTATGGCCATCCCTCACCACTACACACCTTCTTGGCATGTGAGTATTCCATCCTGGTCTGTGCCCTGGCAAAGCCTGGGAACCATGCCACACACCCCACAGTTTGTTTTTGTTTGTTTATTTTGAAATTGTTCTTTTTTATTTTCCTCCTTTTTTTTTTGCATACTTTTTTTTTTTTTTTTGGATTTGGGTGAAGATTTACAGAGTAAATTCACTTTTCATACAGCAGTTCACATATACTTTGTCTCATGTCATTTTTTTTTTTTTTTTTTTTTGCCTTTTCCTGATTCCTTTCTTTTTTCTTTCTTCTGGTTCTTCTCATCCTTTGTTTCACCTTTTGGAGTTTTACATATATTTTTATTCCTGCTCTTTTTATCTCATTCTTCCCTTCCCAGGTATTGTGGCTTTTCCCCCTCTTTTTTTATTACCTTTCCTTTATTCTTTTAAAATATATTTGGAAAATTGTTCTTATTATTCATTTCACATCTTTTTCTTTTTGTGTGATTCTTCCTGTTTATTTATGCACTTTTAGTTTTCTTTTGGTGGTTTTTATTTTTTTTGTCAAACTGAGTGGGAGACAGCAACTGTTTCCACACAACCCAACCATACCTGCACCTCCTGCAGCCCCATCCACTGAATTAGGACCATCACTTGTTTTTCCACCAACTGACCAATGACAGGTGGTGGTCAATACCAGCACAACTCATCATCAATTACTCTTTACAAACAGCTAACAGAGATCTGTGCCACACACTCTCATTGTCTATCACACCCACTCTGAGACAGGTGGTGATTACCTAAGTGATAACAACCAGTGAATAGAGGAGTGATGTACCTGGATCACACAGATAAATCATAACAAAATAAAGGGGAAAAATTTGAGTGAATCACACCAACATACAACCACAAATTAAACATAAATACAATAACAATACAATGTCTTGGAGACAATAGACCATCATAGTCCAAACAAACAACAAAAAAAGGTAAAGTAGTAGAAACAAGGGACTAGAATACAAACCCAGAAAACATCCTTGAAGAAGAAGCAGCATTGGAACTCCCTGATAAGGAATTCAAAAGAATTTTATTTAGGTACCTTAAATGAATTGAGAGGCAGGTCAAGGAAAACACTGACAAAATCAAGGAAAACACTGACAAAATTAAGGAAAGCACAGAAAAAACTCTGGAATAATTTAGGAAAACAATACAAAAATAAATTGATAAAATAAACACAAAATTGGAAATGACACAAAAACAACAAACAGAAATCTGTAAGATTAATACTAAGATTTCAGAAATAGATAACATATTGAATGGACAAAAGAGTAGAAAAGAATCAATGGAAGGCAGAATTAATGAGGTACAAGACAAATATGTGAAAACCACTTTGTTAAGGAATTAGACAAAAGATCAAAACATAATGAAGAAAGCCTAAGATTCTTGTGGGATACTATCAAGAGGAATAAATTATGTGTAATCAGAATTTCAGAACAAGAAGAGACAGATAAAACCAAAAAGAAAATTGTCAATGATATTTTGGAAGAGAATTTCTCTAATATGATGAAAGATGAAAATATATTCATTCAAAAGTTTCAACAAACCACAAACTGGATAGACCCCAAAAGAAAATCACAGAAACATATCATAATCAAATTCATCAAAACCAAATGCAAAGAAAGAATCCTGAAAGCAGCACAGGAAAAACAAAAAATTACCTATAAAGGCTAACCAATAAGACTAAGCTCTGATTTCTTAGCAGAAACCAAGCAGGTGAGAAGACAATGGGATATTGCCCATATATACAACTTTGAAAGAAAAAAATTCAAACCAAGAATTATATGTTTTTGTTAGTTGTTGTTAGGTGTTGTTGAGTCATCTCTGACTCATAGCGACACTATGCACAGCAGAACGAAACACTGCCCCGTCCTGTGCCAGCCTCATGATCCTTGCTATACCTGAGCCCATAGTTGCAGCCACTGTGTCAATCCATCTCATTGAGGGCCTTCCCCTTTTTTGTTGACCCTCCCTGTTCTGGTTACCTAGTGCTGCTCTGACAAGAAATATACAACAAATGGGATGGCCTTAAAAAACAGGAGTTTATTCTCTCACAATTTGAAGGCTTTAAGTCCAAGTTCAAAATGTCAGCCTCTAGGGGCTGAGTGAAAGCCCCCCAACCTTGGGGTCCAGCTCTGCCTCCTGCTCCTGGCCCAATGGAGATAGAGGCATTTCTCCACTCAGATAGCTGCTGGCTGCTGAGGTTAAGAAGCCCAAGGTTGACAAGTAAAAAGACACAGTCCTGATGTTATCAAACCACACAGCAGGCCATTAACTTAAGTCCACTGTAAGTCTCAAGCTCGGCAGAGCATGACAGGCTGCTGAACAACAACACAGCTACATGCAGGGTCCAAGCATGCCATAGGCGAGAGACCATTCTCAAGGCTTCTCCTTATATACAGGATATACAGGAAGCAGACCACATCCCAAAGACAGCTACCCAGCTGCTTGTGGTAGAGCCCACCAAGGAGTTGATTGCCAGTCTTATCATGGGAAATAATTACCACCAGCTGCCCAGCCACTCAATCAGGCCTAGCCAAGTTGACACACAATCATAACTACCACACCCACTTTACCAAGCATGATATACTTCTTCAGGGAGTGGTTCCTTCTGACAACATAACCAAAGTAGATGACATGAAGTCTGGCCATTCTCGCTCCCAAGGAGCTTTCTGGCTGCACTTCTTCCAGGTCAGATTTGTTAGTCTTTTTAGCAGTCCATGGTACTCTTAGCATTCTTCACCAACACCACAACTCAAAAGCATAAACTCTTCTTTGGTCTTCCTTATTCTTTGCCCAGCTCTCACATGCATAAGAGGTGATTGAAAATACCATGGCTTGGGTTGGACACGCCTTAGTTTTCAAGGAGACATCTTTGCTCTTCAGCACTCGGAAGAGGTCTTTTTCCAGCAGATTTGCCCAGTGCAGTATGTTGTCTGATGTCTTGACTGCTGCTTCCTTTGGTGTTGATTGTCAAACCAAGTAATATGAAGCCCTTGACAACTTCAATCTTTTCTCCATCCATTGTGAAGCAGTTTATTGGACCAGTTGTGAGGGTTTTTGTTTTCTTAATATTGTGTAATCCACTTCAGACTGTAGTCTTTAATCTTCATCAGTAAGTGCTTCAAGTCTTCCTCACTTTCAATAAGCCAAGCTGTGTCATCTGCATATCGCAAGTTGTTATTGAGTCTTCCTCCAATTCTGATATCATATTCTTCTTCATATAATCCAGCTTCTCAGATTATTTGCCCAGCATACAAATTGAATAAGTATAGTGAAATGATTCAACCCTGATGCACTCCCTTCTTGATATTAAAACATGCAGTATCCCTTTGTTCTGTTCGAACAACAGCCTCTTGATCTATGTAAAGGTTCCTCATGAGTACAATCAAGTGTTCTGGAATTCCCATTCTTCTTAATGTTATCTAGCAAAATTGTCTCTCAAATATGAGGGTGAAATTAGGAGATTTCCAGATAACCAGAAATTAAGGTAATGTGTTAAAACCAGACCAACTTTACAAAAGATGCTAAAAAGAGTCCTTCGGACAGAGAATCAACAACAGCAAACAACAGCTAATGATTAAAACACATGATGCCATAACACAGAAAACACCCCAGTTATAAAAGTATCCAAAGTAAAATAAGTTTACAAGACTGTAAAGAGGGAACTGGAGACATCAATTGGTAAATGAGACAACTATAAACAAAAAGAGAAACAATTGTGTAATTAGAGAACTTCTAAAGGGTGAGGAACTCAAGACAATTGTGAGATAGAACAGATTGTTTTAAACTTGAGAAGGAAATTATAAATTACAGGGTAAGTGCAAAGAAAAATAATAAACTTTCACATCAAAATAAAAAAGAGGACAAACACAAATACTTAGCAAATACTAAAACAATGGCAATGAAGGAGATAGATGATAACAAGACCTAAACAAAATAAGCTCAGCACAGGAAATTATATGGAACAAA
>NW_006922485.1:296779-297538 GCF_000298275.1 Orycteropus afer afer | reverse complement strand
CCCAGTGCTATATGTCGTCTGATGTCCTGACTGCTGCTTCCATTGGCATCAGTTATAGAACCAAGCAATGTGAGCTCTTTGACAATTTGAATCTTTTCTCCACTTATCGTAAAGCTGCTTATAGGTCCAGTTGTGAGGATTTTTGTCTTCTTTATATTGAGATATAATCAATACTGCAGACTATATTCTTCAATCTTCATCAGTAAGTACTTCAAGTCATCCTCACATTAAGCAAGCAAAGTTGTGTCATCAGTGTATCTCAGGTTGTTAATGAGTCTTTCTCCAATCCTGATGCCATGTTTTTCTTCATATAGCCCAGCTCCTTGGATTATTTGCTCGGGATATAGATTGAATAAGTATGGGGAAATGATACAACCCTGACGCACTCCCTTCTTGATTTTAAACCATGCAGTGTTCTTTTTCTCTTTGAATGACAGCCTCCTGGTCTATGTACAGGTTCCTTGTGAGCACAATTAAGTGATCTGGAATTCTATTCTTCTCAATGTTATCCACAATTTGTTATGATCCACACAACCAAATGCTTTTACATAGTCAATAAAACACAAGTAAACATCTTTCTGGTATTCTTTACTTTGAGTCAAGATCCATCTGACATGAGTAATGATATCCCTTATTCCAGGTTCTCTTCTGAATCCAATCTGCACCTCTGGAAGTTCTCTGTCAATATATTGCTGCAACCATTTTTGAAATATCTTTAGTAAGATTTTACTAGCATGTGATATTAATGATATTTTTCAA
>NW_006922485.1:292211-295146 GCF_000298275.1 Orycteropus afer afer | reverse complement strand
ACTTCAGGACAGATCTTGAAACATCTTTTGTGATGATGAATGCCATGCCATTCCTCTTCAATTTGTCATTCCCAGCATAGTAAATTATATGGTTGTCTGATTCAAAATGGCCAAAACTGGTCCATTTCAGCTCACTAATACCTAGGATATCAATCTTTATGCGTTCCATTTCATTTTTGACAACTTCCAATTTTCCTAGATTCATACTTCATAAATTCCATGTTCCAATTATTAATGGATGTTTGCAGCTGTTTCTAGTCAATTTGAGTCATGTTACATCAGCACATGTAGGTCCTATAAGACTTACTTTATCCATATCATTAAAGTTGATTCTACTCTAATGAGGTAACACTTTCCCAGTCCTATTTTGAGTGCATTCCAACCTAAGGGGCTAGTCTTCCTGCACTGTGTTGGAAAATGTTTCCAAGCTAGTCCTAAAGTTGGCCAGTAGTGTATCAGATAGTGTTTCTCTACTATTCATAAGGTTTTCTCTGGCCAGTTTTTGAGAACTGAATGGCCTATTCCTTCTTTCTAGTCTGTCTTAGTTTGTAAGCTGTGTTGAAACCTGTGCACCATATGCAACTCTGCTTGTATCTGAAATAACAGTGACACAGCCTCAAGCTTCACAGCAATGTACAAGCCTCACAGGATGACAAACTGACAGACAAGTTTGTCTCTCTTATATACCAAGCTATGGTACATACATAAAATGGAAGAATAATATAGAATTTGCAAAACACCACATAACTTGGAGAAACTTGGAGGACATTATGCTGAGTGAAATAAGTCAATCACAGAAGGATAAATATTGTATTAGTTCATTATTGTAAAAAGGCAAGGAAAGGTCTATGTATGGAAGGAAACTTTCTTTGTTGGTTACCAAGGGTAGGAGGGGAGGGGAGGAAACACTGCAAAAATAATAAAAATTTAAAAAAATAAAAAAAAAATCACAATAAAACAAAGAAAAAAAAAGTCACTCAGAATCTCACCATTTGGAAGCAATCAAGAGGTAAGGTTCTTGTCTTTTTTCACTCTAGACATGCCCTGAGTGCTCCTAGTGATTTCCACAAATTCACACCCTCCCTACAGATTTAAAAATGTTTCACAAAAAAATGTTTTTTAAAAATAAATTCATACTTGTCATTAATTATACTGAATCTAAATGGGTTAAATGCACCACTCAAAAGAGACTGAGAGGTGAAGACTGGATAAGAAAACTTGATCCATCATTATGCTGTCTACAAGATACTTGCCTTAGACACAAAGACAAAAATAGACTAAAAAATCAAAGGTTGGAAAAAGATATGCCAAGCAAATGGCAACCAAAAGAGAACAGAAATGGCAATATTAATTTCTTATAAAATAGACTTTAAGACAAAAATAACCATAAGAGAAAAGGAAAGATATTATATAACGATTAAAGGATCAATTGAACAAGAGGATATAACCATAATAAATATTTATGCATCCAGGGAAAGTGCCTCAAAATATATAAAGCAGAATTTAGCAGAATTTAAAAGACAAATTGATGGCTCCACAGTAATAGTAAGATATTTTATTACACCACTTGTAATAATAAATAGAACAAGTGGAAAGAAAGTCAACAAAGATGCAGAAATACTAAACAACATGATCAACCAACTTGACTGTACAGACATCTACAGAGCACTTCACCCAAGAACAGCAAATTATACATTATTTTCCAGCATACCTGGAACATTCTCCAGAACTGACCATATGTTAGTCCACAAAGCACATCTCAATAAATTTTTAAACAATGATACACTGAAAAGCATCTTCTCAGATCACAATGCTATAAAATGAGAAATTAACACTAAGAAGACCAATGAAAAAAGAACAAATGCATGGAAACTGAATAACATCTCCTCAAAAACAACTGTGTAAAGAAAAAATAAAAAATGAAAAAAAAATTCCTTGAATCAATTGAGAATGAAAACTCAAAATATCAAAATCTTTGGGACACAGCAAAAGCAGTGATCAAAGGGCAATTTATAGTAATAAATGCACCCATCAAAAAAGAAGAAAGAGAGAAAATCAACACCTTAAGCCAACATTTCAAACAATTAGAAAAAGAGCAGCAAAAAAAAAAAGCCTACAGTCACCAAAAGAAAAGAAATAATAAAAATTTGAGCAGAAATAAATGAAATAGAAACACAAAACAAAAAATCAACAAGACTAGACGTTGGTTCTTGGAAAAGATTAATAAAATTGACAAATCACTGGCAAACTTAACAAAAGAAAAGAGGGAGAAGATGCAAATAACACACAAAATAAATGAAAGGGATGATGTCACAACAGAACCAACTGAAATAAAAAAAAATAGTACCAGGATACTATGAAGAACTATACTCCAACAAATTTGAAAACCTAGATGAAATGGACAGATTTCTAGAAGCACACTACTTACCTAAACTAACAGAGACTGGGATAGAAAACATAAAGAAACTGATAACAAAGGAAGAATTGAATAGGTCATAAAAAAAAAAATTGCCAACAAAAATGTCCTGGCCCAGATATTCTCACTAGAGAATCCTACCAATCCTTCAAAGAATGGCTGATAACAATTCTACTCAAACTATTCATGAACATGGGACAGAATGGAATCCTCCCTAATTCATTTTATGTAGCAAGCATAACCCTGATACCAAAACCAGGCAAAGACACCAGTGGAAAATAAAACTACACACTAATATCCCTCATGAATATAGATGCAGAAATCTTCAACAAAATCCCAGCAATAGACTCCAACAACATATAAAAAAAAATAATACATCATGGCCAAGTGCGATTCGTAACAGATATGCAATAGTAATTCAACATTAAGGGAGCTCTGGTGGTGTAGTGCCTAACGCATTTGACTGCTAACAGAAGGTTGGCAGCCACTCCTTGAAAGGAAAATTGGGCAATCTACTTC
>NW_006922485.1:288923-291700 GCF_000298275.1 Orycteropus afer afer | reverse complement strand
ATTAAATAAGGAAATCAGTACCATTTACAATAGCTATCAAAAAGATAAGATACTTGGGAACAAATCTTACTAGGAACAAAAAAGACACATACAAAGAAAAGTACAAAATACTACTTCAAGAAAATATAAGAGATCTACATCAATGGAAAAACACAACATGCTCATGGTTAGGAAGATCGAACATTGTGAAAATGTCAATACCGCCCAAAGCAATACATGCATTCAATGCAATCCCAATCCAGATTCCTTCAACATTCTTTAAATACATGGAAAAATCAATCACTAATTTTATATGGAAAAGAGTCCTCAGATAAGCAAAACACTACTGAAGAAGAACAAGTTGAAGGTCTCACACTTCCAGATCTCAAAACCTACTCTGCAGCCACAGTTGTCAAAACAGTCTGGTACTGGTACAACGAAAGACACATAGACCAGTGGAACAGAATTGAGAACCTATGGTCAGCTCATCTTTGACAAAGGGCCCAAATCCATTCAATGGGAAAGAGATAATCTCTTTCACAAATGCTACTAGCAAAACTGGATGGCCATTTGCAGAAAAATGAAACAAGATCCACATCTCACACCATACACAAAACCCAACTCCAGATGGATCAAAGACTTAAATGTAAAACTTAAAACTATAAATTTCATTAAAGAAAAAATAGGGGCAAACTTAAGGGCCCTAATTTATGGCATAAATAGAGTAGAAGGCATAACCCAAGATACACAAACAGCAGAAGATAAACTAGATTACTGGGACCTTCTGAAAATTAAATTCTTATGTACATTCACCAGCCACTGCTCGGAAGGAAGCTTGGGCAATCTACTTGTGATACCGCCTCGGCAACCCAAGAAGGGGTTGCTATGAGTTGGGTCCGACTCGACGGCACATAACAACAATCAACATGTACATCAAAAGACTTCTCCAATAGAGTAAAAAGAGAATGTACAGAATGTGAAATAATATTCAGCAGTGACATATCGGGCAAAGGACTTATCTCTAAAATTTATAGAAAACTCCAGCACCTCAACATCAAAAATACAAACAATCCAATTAAACAATGGGCAGAAGATATGAACAGACACTTCACCAAAGAAGATATTCCAGCAGCCAACAAACACATGAAGAAATGTTCACTATCATTAGCCATTAGAGAGATGCAAATCAAAACAACCATAAGATACCATCTCACCCCAACGTTAATAACAAAGTTCAGTAAGACAGAAAATAACAAATGCTGGTGAGGATATGGAGAGATTGGAACTCTCATACATTGCGGCTGGGATTGAACATGATACAATCTCAGTGGAAATCAGGCTGGCAATTCCTTAAAATATTGGAAGTAGATGTACCATTTGATCCAGCCGTCCCATTACTGGGTATATATCCTAAAGAAGTGAGAGGCAGGACACAAACAGATATATGTACACCCATGTTCATCTCAACACTATTCACAATAGCAAACAGTTGGAAACAACCTAAGTGCCCATCAACCAAGGAATGGATAATCAAACTGTGGTACATACACACATTGGATTAGTATGCAACCCTAAAGAATAATGTAAAATGTGCAAAACACCACACGACATGGATGAACTTGGAGGACATTATGCTGAGTGGAATTTGTCAATCACAGAAGGACAATCATTGTATTAGTGCACTATTGTCAAAAGTCAAGGAAAGGTTTATACATAGAAGGAAATTTTCTGTGTTGATTATCAGGGATGCAAAGTGAGAGGGAGCTAAATTCCTATATAAATTGGAAAAAAAATTAAAAAAAAATAGAGTATAGATACTGATTTGTCATGTAAGGAATGGAAAATGAGAAATGAGTACACATATTGCAGACTTTAAAAATTATTAGCATACATTGTAAATAATTTTATGTCAATAAATTCAAAATTAAGGACCTCTGGTGGTGCAGCGCCTAAGGCATTTGACTGCTAACCAGAAAGTTGGTGGTTCCAACCAACCTGCCACTTCATGGAAGGAAGTCTGGGTAATCTACTTCCATAAAGATTTACCACTGGGGAATTCCAGTGGGGGTGGCTATGGGTCGATCAACTCTATGGCAGTGGGTTTGGTTTTTTTGGTTTAAATTAAAAATTTAGGCAAAGTATACAAATTTTTAGTACATAAAAATCTGCAACATTTTCTAACTCAAGAAAAACAGAAAACAAAATAATCCCATAACCATTAAAGGAATTTATTTTGAATTTGAAAGAAAATGTCTTCCCACAAAGAAATTCCAGTTGTAAGTGGCTTCAGTAGTAAGTTCTAGCAAATATTTAAGGAATAGATAATTCCAGCCTTGTAGAAATTCTTCTAGAGAATAGGAGTATATCTTCCCAGCACTCCTCTTAAGGATAGCAAAAATTTGATACCAAAATATGATAAGCACAATGCTACAAAGAAAAATCATAAACCAAATTCATTCTTGAGTTTAGATAGAAAATGTTAAATGAAAATTAAAATCTAAATTAAATATTTATAGGAAGGATACTACATCATGGCCACGTTTAGTGTTTCTCAGGAGTGCTAGATTGATTTAACATTTAACATTGTTGTTGTTGTTAAGTGCTGTCGAGTCGTTTCCATCTCATAGTGACCCCATGCACAGCAGAACGAAACACTGCCCGATCCCGCGCCAGCCCCACAATCCCTGCTATACTTGAGCCTATCATCGCAGCCACCGTGTCAATCCATCTCGTTGAAGGCCTCCCCCTCTTTCGTTGACCCTCCACCCTACCAAGCATGACATCCTTCGCCAGGGAAT